>NW_010239626.1:8106-29013 GCF_000690775.1 Eurypyga helias | reverse complement strand
CGCCAGCCTCTCCCTGCTGCCGGCCTGCTCTGTGATGGCACCGCGCTGACCTTCCTTCCGAGACAGGCAGGGCCTGGCCTGCACACCAGCCGCCTGGGCCCTGCTTGCCAGCTGAGAGAGGTGCAGAGAGGGTGAGCAAATCCCCGCGCTCCCTTCCCTGTCCACAGCAAGGGAGAAACGAGAGCAAAATTAGCGTGTGCTTTTAGCTATGAGGCGAAATAGCTGCCAGGGCGGCTTCCCAACGGCCCCCTCAGAGAGGGACAGTAAAGGAGGCCTGGTAGATCCGAGAGAAATGTTCTGGATGGCGGAAGAGCCCCGCGGCCTGCACCGAGGGCAAGGGAGACATGCCCGTGGTCTCTGCTGGTTGTAATGCCTGGACACAGGCCATGTGAATCATCAGCCTCCTCCCAAGCACTCCTCCCTGCTCTCACCCTTTGCAGCTGACAGGCCGCTGCTTGGAGTCGCGGCCCTGCCCAGGGCCCTGCCCGGCCATGGCGAGCGGCACGAGGGAGCAGAGGGCAGCTGCGACCCAGGCCGCACCACCCAGCACGCGCTCGCCAAACTTTGGTTTTCTCCGCCAGCCGCGGAATTGCCGTGATATTTCTTTCATACATGTGATGGCCTGGGCAGGGAGGATGTGTCGGTGAGCTGCGTAGTGCATCTGGAGTATCACGGATTGTGCATTCACACACAAAGGAAAGTCATGGCTCTCAAGTTCCTTAGGTAAGTTGTGAGCATCTTTGTTAGGGGAAGGGACAACACTGGCCTAAGCACTTGTGCCACAGCATGCTTTATGCTGATTTCCAACTCAAAAAGAATATAAAGATATAAAAAGAATGAAAATAAAAGAGAAAAATCATCACATTGTCTGTAACAGCAGAAATTGGCTTCTGGTTCTCTGTGCAGAAAAACAGCCCTGCGGGTGCCAACAGCAGCTGAGGTCTCCTTGCGCTTCCCAGGAGCTGCCCGTTAGCAATTCTCACGGCGGAGCAGGAGGACGGGGTACACCTGCCCCTGGGCACCAGGAAAAGGAAGTAACTGGAGCTTTCAAACGTGTTTAGGAGCTGAGACCTGCCAGCAAAGCTCTTGCGTGGAAGTTTTCCTGGGAAGAGGTCAGGAAGGTAATGTTCACATTTTATGGTAACTGAAATTGCAAAAAGGGGACAAAGAAAGGAAAGGGGCTTTTCATTTTTTTCTACTTTACTTTTTTTTTTTTAACTCAGCTTGGTTCTAATTAGGTGATGCAAATTCTTCAGATAAACTCTGTGTCTGAGGGGGAATATGAGGTTTTATAGAGCTCGGCGTGAGGTTGTGTGTTTTGTACCTTGTCTCCTAGCAGCAAAAACCGCATGGATGTGAGAGGCTGTTTTATGATCTGCCAGGGCTGTTGTTGGACAGGCAGAGTTATTCCAACTGTGTTGGATTGCTGTTCCCTCCTTTCTTTCTCTTTCACTAACCCCCTTCCCTTCTCACTTTTATTTTTTAATTTTCCTTTTTTCTTTCTTCCACTCCATGTCCCCCCAGCCCAGGGTAAGAGGGGATGGGTTATCCTCCCCTCCTTGTGCCAGAACTCTCTCACTGCTCTTGGCATCAGCATGTTTCTCATCTCCATTGCAAACCCTTTTCTCTTGCTGGCTAGGATTTCACCAGGCATTTCTAAAGAGGCAGTGAACTATGTTGGTTACTCTGTCAATTGCTCATCTCTTTCGTGTTTGTTTTTTTTTTAAAAATGCCAAACAAAAAACCCAACAAAAACAAACCAAAAAACACAAACAAACCAACCAACCCAAAATACAACAACTCTGCATGGATGGGAGAGGCTGTTTTATGATCTGCCAGGGCTGTTGTTGGACAGGCAGAGTTATTCCAACCATGTTGGATTGCTGTTCCCTCCTTTCTTTCTCTCTCTTTCACTAACCCCCTTCCCTTCTCACTTTTATTTTTTAATTTTCCTTTTTTCTTTCTTCCACTCCATGTCCCCCCAGCCCAGGGTAAGAGGGGATGGATGCTGTTATCCTCCTTGTGCCAGAACTCTCTCACTGCTCTTGGCATCAGCATGTTTCTCATCTCCATTGCAAACCCTTTTCTCTTGCTGGCTAGGATTTCACCAGGCATTTCTAAAGAGGCAGTGAACTATGTTGGTTACTCTGTCAATTGCTCATCTCTTTCGTGTTTGTTTTTTTTTTAAAAATGCCAAACAAAAAACCCAACAAAAACAAACCAAAAAACACAAACCAACCAACCCAAAATACAACAACTCTGTGCTCATGCTGTGCAGCAAGTTCCGTCAGAGGATTTCTAAGCAGCTTGGCAAACATTAATGAGCTCAGCCTCACAATGCCCCTGTGTAGGACAGAGGGCTGTCATCTCTATTTCACAGCTGGAGCAACTGAGGTGTGAGGAAGCTAAAGATTTGCCTGGGCACATGCCGTGCCTCAGTTCCACCCTGACCTGGGTTGACTTCCCTAGCTAAAGATTTGCCTGGGCACATGCAGTGTCTCAGTTCCACCCTGACCCTCTCGGTGCTTGAACCCGCTCAGGTTGATTCTGCTCTTGCTTTCCCCTCCAGTCTGATACTGCAGTTCTTCATGTCACTTCGTCCAGTTGCTTTGCAAGTTGTGATTATGGAAATATTATCCTCCCATCTTCTCTATGTTATCCCAGACAGTCCTGGGAAGACCTATTTGTTGAACTACACGGCTGTTCCTTTTTGTTGGAAAGGTGCTTGTAACTGCTGATCCCAGAGAGAAGCTGAGATCTGCATCGCAACAGCCCTCCGTTACATTTAGGTTTCGCATTGCTTACCTCACACTGCCTTTCCTCTCATTTTCTGCTTGTTAGGGCCATGCAGCAGAATTAAACGCTGACAGGTAGTCTTGCATTTAGCACTGGTTCTGGTAGAGGCACTCAGCGTAAGGGCAGTATTGAATTGTTCCCCCTGGCTTTGGCAGTATCACCTGTGCAATCTTAGCAGCTCACCTGAAGTCCAATCCAAAGAAAACTGAAAGAACCGTGAGTGTTTGCATGGGCTTTAGAGACCTTTGGGTCCTAATCCAAGCTACATAATGAAAGACTTCTAAGACCTTTGAGTAAGAACCTTCCTTGCCCTTCACCTTAATTCAGAGGGTTTCACAACACCAGTGTTTCCCAGCTTCTTCACTGCTCCGTGAAACATAGAGAAGAAAAATCCCAGCAGAGGCACTGCAGTGCAGCTTCCTCTCCGTGAAATGCTTTTGGGCTGTTCTGCAGGAGGGAGCAGAAGCCTGAGGCATGGACCAGGAAGTGGATTTGTGATTAAAGATGTGACACTGAGATACGGCACTGGCCCCAGATGCTTAGAGATGCAGAGCACTGCATGAATTTCAGATACGAAATGTGGGTGCCCCTCAAAAGACCACGTGTGACCCAGAAGTGCAGTGCTGAATTGTGTTGGTTACAGAGAGGGTCATTTTCATGGCTGATTTGTTTTAGCCTGGATTTAGGACCTCTGACTGTTTCCTCAAACAATTATTGGTCTATTGCAAATGCGAGCAAGAGGTTCCTAAGTCATTGAGTTCCTGCAAGTTTCACTGAAATGGCACCCAGTCATGGGTAGAGGTTCTCTTCAAGGTAGCCTCCCCTGCTGGGAAACGTTGCCTTGGGAGTTCTGTTCCCGAGAATTCAGGTTTTAGCTCTCCCTGTGCTGGGGGTACACCTTATTAGGCATGAGAGAATCCTGTCACAAAGCATATGAACACCAGAAATCAGGCTTTGATTAGTTCTTCTACTAGTACAGATATGCCTACCTGTAATACTCACCTGGCCTTTGGAAATACAAGGAATTTTTTGCTTGGCACTTATTGTGGATAGAGAATCAATTTGACTTTTAGGCTGACTCACACGCACTCAGCTGTTAAGTCTCCCAGGTGGTCCCTGTCTCCTGTCAGACGCAGGCAGTGGTGTAACACACTTCTGATTTGATTTCTCATAGGTGCTGAGCACGTTGCATCCCATGATTCTACAGGGATTTACAGTTGCTCAGCATCGCTGAAGCCCAAGCTAGGAATGCGTGTTCCCAGTCCTTCACACATAGTGCACCTTCCATCCAAAGACGGCTTGCACATAATGAAGGGTGGGAAAGAACTACCAGCTCTGCTTTTATAGTGGGGAAACTGAGACACAAAAGGTCCCTCAGTGAGCCAGTGGTAAAGCTGGAAAACAAATCCATGGAAATCTGACTCTCTCTCTCCCATCTGGCATGCTGGGCCTCACAAGTGAGCATCAGTGGAGAATCAGAATGGTGAGAAGGTGGTGGGTAGGTACTGCCGTTGCAAGCCTGGGATCTGTCAGCATCTAACCCGTCTGTTGATGGGAGTGAATCAGAAGAAGGATTGCAGCGTGCTTGTGGTCTACCTGTATTATTTCCTTAAACATCTGTTACAGACCCCTGCCAAAGAAAGACTTGCTAGGAAAATGGTCTGACTCAGTGCGGCTTTCTTCATGGATCCTGGAGCAGGAAGAAAACACAAATTAGCTCTTCGCTTCCCTGCCCTTCAGAGGGGGAAACTGTGCATTGTCCCTGTCTTGCTCTAAGTGGAAACAGGCTGCTCATGGAAAGAAAGTCTGTTGTGAGACAAAAACATCTGGCTCAGCTCAGTCTTCTCCAGCCCAGGCTGGGATATGCACCAGTTGTTATCTGAGTCTTCCGAGCGCCGGTTTCTATTCTGCCAAGGCTAGCACCAAGCTTTTATTCGTAGTGGGGATGTTACTCACAACGTGCACACCCAGGCAGGGGTGGGATTGATCGTGGTGGTGGCTGATTGTAATGACAGCTATGTCTCATCATCAGTAAACTCAAGGCCAGACTGCAACACATCAATCTTTACCTAACGCCATGTGGTCTGGCAATGCCTGTTTCATTCCTGGATACAAAGGATATAAAGGTGAGGGAGCCTGTCTGTAGAATGAGCTTTTCCCTTAGCTCCCCAGATGATGTTGGGCCAGGCAAAACCTTTAAATCCATACATGTCCTGAATGTTAGGGTGCCAACTCTGCCCCTGGCAGAGGGCAGTGAAAAGTGGAGGTACTACTTGCATCCAGTGGCTCCTTGGATTACTCTTTGCTTCCTAGGGGCATGGAATTGGCCAGGATTTATTTGCCACTGCCAGAGGAAATGTGTGTGATGGATTTTTTCCCTGCACAGCCGGTTTGCTGTGTGCGAGACAAGTCAGGTCAGAAGTCAGCCAGAGTAGGAAGTTTGCAAAAGGCACCGACCCCAGAGAATTTGTCTGCTTTGGTTGTGACCAGAGGTTACATGATTTGACATGTTAGAGGACTGTGATCCAAGGCATTATCTAGGGAGATTTTGAATGTAATGCTGCTCTCATTCACACTGGTATAAAGCAGCATTTCCTGGTGATTACACAGGTATAACTGGCTTCTTTTTGGAACAAATGAATCACCAGGGAAGTTGGCTGAATGACGGGGAGAACCAGGCGAGTTCAAACCCCTGTCCTGGCTCCTTGCTCCATTCTGCCAGGTTGAGATCACTGGATGTACATACGATTCCTGCACATACCTGGTGGCCAAATGCCACCCAAGCTCAGCATCAGAGGCAGAAAAATCAGCATTGCTTAAAAAGAGAAGGACAAGCATGGAAAATCCCTGTAATTATCATGAATCGCAGCCAAAACCACTTAAAAGCAGAATATTTCATGCTGGTTAAGAAGACTTGGTAGGTTGAAAATGTCAAATTGCTGGAAGCAAGCTGAATGTGCAGGAACCTCAGTGGAGACAGGCTGTACTGGGAGACCTGTAGCAGCTGGTGTTCTGCATTTCTGCAGAAGGGACCCTTCTAAAAGCAGAGGTGATACTGAAGTGTCAGAGGAGCACGAGTGTTTTATCTATAGGAAATCATCTAGCTCTGGTCCCTGTAAAAGCCCATCTGACTGAATTCATAGTGAATAGGCAACCACCCTCCTTTTCTTACCTCCTCCCCTCTTGGGACAGTGTTCTGTTGGAGGTAAACCAGCGTTTGCATTGCAAGTTATTCTAGGAACTCTGAATCTGTTCTAGACCAGGCGTTGGAAGGCTTCCTGTGCTTGAGTTCAGGTGAGCGGAGCTCTGGGGCACAGGCATCCCTTGCCTTTTAGGGGTGGTTCAGGCTTGCCCATAGTGCACATGTTGCTCTGCAGCAAAGCACGGTCCCACAAAAAAGCGGGGCAGGCAGCTGTGGTTTGGGTGGGGTTGTTTCTCCTCCGATTAAAGTCCCCTGAGCACTGTGTGTAACTGCAACTACCAGCAACACCTTTACATTGTTGTTTATCTAGGGAAATGGCTCTTTTCCCTAGTTAAACAAGGGCCTGTGTTCCCGTTCCCTGTGCAGGGCTATTGACCACTAGAAAAAAGAGAGCGCAGAAGAGGCTACTTATTACATTTACAACTGTCTTATCCACTGCTCTGATTTAAAGCACCAGTGGAAATGAGTGTAATGGACAACACGGACTTCAGTAAACCCTTATGCTCACCTATCCCCAGGTACAAGAGAGGGCCTAAGGGGTGATGCATGCACTGATTGTGCTTTGGGCTGGAGCATGCGTTGTACAAAAGTAATGAGCCTGGCTGTGTGCACCAGGCCAGCACGCAAGTGGCCAAGCCCCCGTCCCAAGCCGGTGCTGCCAGAAATCTGTGCTACCCCAGACAGGTGTTTCTGAGGGGAGCAAAGTTTGCCTCATTGTAGTGATCAAATCCGACTGCAGTCTGTCTGCTGACATCAGTGGGCTGATACCACAGATGGAATTGATCCAGTACCTCAGACTGGTTCGTCTCAGTGTTTCTGAAGTGATTTATGCTAAAGGCTGGATTCACTTTTCTTGCTGCTCTGCCCCCATGGTTTTGTTCTTCCTTGCTTCTCTCTCCTGCTTTATACTCTTCCTCCCCGTGCAGGTCCCCGCTCTGCGCTCCTCTGCTCCCCTCCTTTTTCCACCACGTGTGGAGAGGATGCCGTCCTCCTGCGGCCACCTCGGAGGCCTCTGGGCTGTGAGCAGAGTTCCTGACGCGAGGGGCCAGACAGTGCAGCCCTTCATTCCTCCTGCCCTGGCTCCGCTTCAGAGAGCTGCGGCAGACAGCCCCGCGCGAGGGGTGCTGCCCACGTGGCGTGCGGAGAAGCAAGGCATGGGCTGTAACTAATCAGGGTCACACTGCAATTACATAAAAGACAGTGTTCTGCGTAGGGACGGGAAAGAAGGGCCCTGAGGTCCGAATCTGCCCAGAGAAATACTGCCCTAATAGTCTCCAGCGCTGCTAACCCCCAGGCATCGCACAGACCTTCACCAGACTGTTACTGCTGCCCTCTGTATATCCCAAGCAGGAAAATCCCAAACGAAACAGTTGTCTACATGTAGCGTAAGAGGTAATATGGTTTATCAGGGCCTTGTCAGTATTTTAGATCGATCGTTTGTGTCCTGCTTCTAGTTCCACTTCACTGCGGGCTTGTCCCGATGTTCTGCGTTTCTGGCTGCGCGCTGGCCTCGGGGGACCTGTGAGCAGTTGTTAGCGATGCCTGCACGGGCTGGCCAGTCTCACGCATTACACCTAGTCAGGAGTGGCTAAAACACGCCATGGAGCCGCTCTGCTTCGCTTTCTGTGCTCGGTCTGCTTCCAGCTTCCTCGCGGTAGGAGAGACAGTTGTGTTTGGTTTGTGTTTGGTTCACGTGCGGCCAGTTATGGAGAAGAAATGTGGAGAAACATGAGCCGATACACTGGAGTTTACTAAACATGATATGCCTGACTCTGTACATCCTGCTAGTTGGCCCAGAGAAAGTTTCCCAGCTGGTTAAGCAAAGCACGTGCACTTGTGTTTTCTTTCACCGAAACATTTAATTCCGCTGCATGGCGAAGGTGGGCGAGAGAGGATGTGTACAGGAAAAGAAGGGAGACAAGGGATGGCTGGGGAGGCGTGGGGAGCGAGTTCAGTTTCTCTCCTGCCAGAATTATTTTGTTTATGGGGAGGAGGGAGTATCACTTCCATGTGAAAGCCATTGGCCACCCACAAAGGCAGACCCCAAAAGGCACCTTGCCTTCTGTTGTATACTGTCTTCAAATCTTCCCAGTGCCTCCGTGTCGAGAGCCAAAGGGAGCACCCTGAGGCTTGCTATTGCCATCCAGCTTTCTGTGCCGCTGTTCTCTAGCACGGAGTGCGGTTCTGCCCAGGTGGCAGAGCTGCCAGACACACGATACCCACCGCTGTTACGGTGTTGGCACCCACAACGGGTACGAGCGAACAGCACCGGTGTCCGTTACTGCGTTTCCTGGTTTGCGAAGGAGGGTGTTCGGTAACTCGCCTCAGGGAAGAACGTGCTCATTAATCAGTACAAACAGAGAGATGTGTGCTGCCGTTATCTGATTTCATGGCATCCTGCAAGTCTGGCACGTACGTGTTCCCTCTTCTACACCAACTAGAGGGGGAGTGTTCAGATCAGACCTCTAGCTCTCTGGACTACTAGGCTCTGATTTTATCCCCGACCACAAGACCCAGACAGTTTCTTTAAACCCACTGAGCATCTATGCCGTCACTTTAAACCCTGTAATCAGTGGTCTCTCTTTGCTTGCCGGCTAGAAATGTTTTATCCTGCTTCCACCAGGCATATTGTCACCTCAGACAGGCTCACCATCTGCCACTGTCCAAACTGGACTTAGACTTATTAATTATATGCCAAGAGGGTTGTGCAGATCCTAGACCACACTTGGTTGGTCTGCCTTAGCCTATGCTTCCTCAGTAAGATCAGCAAAGTAGTATATGGTGCTTAAAAAGCATGCTTTTTCTACTGCTCCCCTTATTCCTTCCCCTTGATTTGCTGGAAATAGACTGGATTTTATTCTTCCCCTTGCTGTACTTGAATGGTATCTTTTAAAGGACTCCATCCAAAAGCTTGTTTCCAGTCCAAATGCCCACTGATATCAAGGAAGAGTCTCTGTAATTTCACAAGCAGAAAATGGTTGATTGAATTAATTATTTGCTGAAAATGGATAGTTTTGATTACAGGGTCAATCTCTGCTCATACATAAAGCATAAAATGACCATATTGCAGGAGGAGTTGTAACATCAAAGCTCATGTTCCAGTCCAACAACTTCTTCACTCTCTTCATGCAGAAAGGTATTAACCATTTTCTGCCATATTTCTTTTAACACTAGTCCAAAGTACACTTTTAAAAATGTCTGAAAATGGATAGTTTTGATTACAGGGTCAATCTCTGCTCATACATAAAGCATAAAATGACCATATTGCAGGAGGAGTTGTAACATCAAAGCTCATGTTCCAGTCCAACAACTTCTTCACTCTCTTCATGCAGAAAGGTATTAACCATTTTCTGCCATATTTCTTTTAACACTAGTCCAAAGTACACTTTTAAAAATGTAAATGGTGTCATGCTTACATATCTTCTATTTTGAGAGAGGAACACCTTTTCTGGATGTCAGCAGCATGAGCCCAGCAGAAACACAGCTCTGGTTTTGGGACAAACCTGGGGTTGTGCAAGACTCTGCTGGCAGGTGCTGGGGCAGGCGGTCGGCCGCAGAGCTGGGGGAGTTTCCAGTAAGCACGGTTTGTCTCTCACATACGAGCTCTAACCAGACTAACCACAACCACAGGCTATGGCAGCTGTGGCAGCAGCGGACAGGGAGCGAGCAACATCTGGCCTTTGACTTCCGTTCAAGAGATTTGGGGTTAGGTAGTTCGGGTTTTTTCCCCCCTCCCTCTCCCTGTTGGCTTTCTCTGCCGTTTATTAGAACCAGGAGGCAGACAGCATTTGAAACCACATGCCTCAGGGTGCCAGAGGAGACAGACACGAGGGTCAGCCCGACCTCTGCTGTGCCCTCACAAAAAGGGGGAGCTGACTCCTGATGTGGCCTCGGTAGGGTCATCGTTGCACAGCCCTTCTCCTCCTCCCTTGCCAAACAAGTTCATTTCTGTGCCGTTTCCATCTTCCCTCTCCCCCCACGCTGAACACACCCTCACTTGAGGACACAAAAAGAGCTTCATTCACAAGATGCTTCTTGAGCAATTAGCAATTAGCCTGGGCAGGATCTCACTTGGCCAAATAAGTCTTTGTCTGATACGTTGTTTACCTTCCTGGCTGATGGACCTGTGGTTTGTTTACTTATTAGTATATGTCTTTTGCCTTTTCTCCTAAAAAATGTTTGAAGTACAGGATCCTTTGGAAAGAACGAAGTCTAGTAAGCACGGTAGAAGCAGGGGGGATCACCTTGAGGCTGAATGACACCAGCCCACCAGCAGCAGTATTTAACACTTTTCAGTGTTCAGGAGTGGACCCCCAAGGATGGCTGTATCGCTGCCTGTTACAGAAGAAGGGAAACTGAGGCACAGATCAATGGATTGACTCGTTGGCTGTCAGAAGGCCAGTGCAGGGTTAGGAATCAAGCCACATGCTCTTGAATTCCAGCCCAGAGCTCTCTTTGCAGGGACACAGTGCTTCTGGGTGTGGGTGTTGCCTAGTTTTTACGTTACTCTGTCTGCACAGGAAGCAGTTTACTCAAGACGCGAATAAACGTGAATAGTGCTCGAGTTTGATTTTTGTTTTCTTTTTAGAGGACAGTCTCCCAAAATAAATGTTCCCTTGAGTCAGTTCAAGTTCTAGTGGGAAGAGTTTCCAGAGGGTAAAGGCCTTTATGATTAGAACTGTACAAATCGGTGAGTCAAAACTTTTTAAAAAACAGCCCCGTGATCATATAACTTGCTATATTAGGAACTTGTGCAATTGAGCCTTCTGCTGAGGAACTTCTGAGAACAGCTGGTACAGATACTTCAGGGGAAAACAGAACCATGGCCTGCCTGCCTCCTGCCCCTGCGTCCCTATAAAAGACAGTTGTGTAACTTGGATTGCTCTGTAATCTCAGCTGTGGCTTTGGGACCAACGTTGTTACCCTTCCACTCTTTGCCTCCTAACATTGGCCTCATCTCAATTTTGGTTGTCCAGCTGAAGTTCCACAGGCTGTGGCAAAGGGCCACTCGACGCAGCACTGCCTGTTCCTCCGCGGGTTCACTGCTGCCCTGCCGTGTCCTTTCCCCAGACTGGCCAGTTTGTCTTGAGCAACTCAGTGTTGTGACTCTCCATCCCTTATTCGTTTCTCTCCGCTGTGACTCACTAGTATGACCTGACTGTAGCTTCTTTAATGAGCACAATGCTTAATTACACTGATTATTGTCACAAGGGCAGCACTGGTTTGGCACCTCCCTGCTCTGTGTCAGAATGCAGTTTCCAGACAGTGGTGTCAGGACAGAAGAGGGTCCCGTGGGATGATGCCATCATTAAAGGGAGTGTCTGTATGTCTCTCCCTGCTGTGCTGCAGAAAAGAAAGGGAATGGGAACTGGAGAGGAAAAGAACTTGGAGAGATGGGAGCTAATGCCCTGTGGTACAGACACCCCTAGGAAGGGAGGAGGGAGTGAAACAGGCTGGGGGTGGGAAACTCAGCTTCCTGGTAGAGGAATTTTGGCTGACATGTTGGCTGTGAGTAACACAGACTCGGCGACCCCTGTCTGATAGCTATTTATAACTCCTCAACAACGATCCCCTTATCACGGGCCCGCCGTCAGTGTCTGCATGCCGAGCAGGGGGAGATGCCAAGTCAGGAGTGGTGTTTTTGCAACAGGAATAAGTGAATTGCCAAGAACTCCCTTCTCGTCTGAGTAAGGCCATAGTCCAGCGGAATATGTGTGCCAGGAAGCAAAGGACCCTTGTGCTACCCACATACTGCGTAGATCAAAGGAATTAAATCCAAGCTGTCGTGGCTCTACCCAAAGCAGACAGCTCCATGACGCTCCCTCTTTTGGGAGGCACTCCCTAATTGGGCTGGGAGCAGTGCGCGGGGTGAAAAGGTAACCAGCAAGTGTCTCCCGGGGACGTTGCTGCTCCGTGGTGTCATGTGCGGGTTGAAGTTCACGGGAGTTGGCTACATAGGCTGCCTGTAGTGTAGAAAGGTGTCCTTGCTTTACAGTGTCATTTACTGCCCATTATCTACAGCATCAGATAACCTTTAGCACGGGCAGCGAGCAATGTACAAAGCTTAGAAGTAAAATTCCTAGAAAATTTTAGGAGACAAAAGGTGGTTGTGTAAGGCAGGATGAGCTCTGTCTTTCTCATGTCTGTATGGATTTGTCAGGAACCTTTAACAATAGAAAGTGTGATGAATCTACTTTGCTTGTATCTGTTTACCCTCGCAATCTTTTCATGCTGCTAAAGCCGTGCTGCATCACAGATCAGTTCTCATACTGTAAACACAATGTTCCTCCTTGTTCTTGGGCTGCATCCTACTCCTGAGTGTCTCCTCCAGCCGTGAGGTCAGCGTAGTTACTGCCGTGTCCTGGAAATCCCTGGCTGTGAAGCAAGTGGAAGGTACTTGCAGAACTACCGTGTATCCATACAGGTGCTACTTTCCTGTTAGCTATTTACACCCACGCGGATCAAGATTCCTTTGTAGTCGTGAAGCAGTGTGGAAGGCTGTAGGAGGCGACAGTGGAGTTGCTGGAATCCAATGGAGATCACAGTCCAGCTTCAGCGTTGGTGACTAAGAGCACTCTTGGAAAGAGAGAGCAGGGCAAGGTGTGTGGTTTAACATGCTGACGCTCCTAATGGTTCCCTGAGAAGGACGAGCTGCTTCCTAATTCATGTCAATCTGGAGCCGTTGTTCTGTGTGCCTGGGACGCATCCGCTGACAGGAATGGTTAATGAAGGGTCTTCCCACCCCAGCTCTCAGGACTGTAGCACGCAGGGGTAAGAAATCTGTTCTCTGCCAGGCGTGGTGTGAAGGGCACACCCACCTTCTGTGCCCCGCTGTTCGATTGGGCATGCTAAGGAATGTTTGACCAGAGCGGGCAGGGATGAGAAGGTAAGGAGAAGGCAGCATGGAGTAAGGACAAGGATGCAGGCTGTGATGCAGTGGTGAGAAGATAGCATCGCTTCAGCTCAAGTACTCAAACAACTAGAGAGTGCTGTTCCTTCAGCCAAACTTAGGTAGTGAAGGAGTAGGGGGAAGTGTGTCTTCTCTTCAAAATCAGCACAGGCTTCTGTTCAAACAGGAATAGCACTTGGCCTAATCATAAGGGTGAAGATGGGGAACGACAGGCTAAAATTACAGGGATGGAAGGAAAGCACCAGGTCAAGCTTTGCCAGCCCAGAGTGGGTAAGAGGTGGCTGCAAATCCACAGGCTTTCTCGCTCCCAGGACCAGTGAGTGCGTGTGAGCCTGTTCGCTCCCAGCCCTTCAGGGTCTGCCTCTCTGGGAGGGGAAGGTGTCTTTGTTACCCAGCCAAATAGCTCTGCTTGTGTGGCAAGCGAGTGACTCAAAAATGCCTTGGAAGCCATGGTGAGGGTGATGACGTCACTGGGCAAGTGCGTCACTACAGCAATCTCGGTAAGCTCATTAAAAGATAAATCTCGGTAATTAGACAGGGAATACAATGCCAGAGATCTCCAGCAGTAAGCCTGGGGAAGTGTGAAGGCTTTGGGAAGTGATGAAGGGAAAGCGTGCATGGACACAACCGGGTTCTGGCTTGTGCTCTGCCTGATACTGTCCGGTTAGGGGTGAGCTGTTCCAGTACATGGTGAAAGGACTTAATACAGCACAGAGCGAGCTGGTTGTGTCATTGATACTCCTGGATGGGAATAAGGGAAACCTAAGCACAGCTGCAGAGACAGCTGAATGGAGACTGGAGGGCTTAGCAGAGAGCTCTGTGAAATCTAGCTGAACTTGGCAGCACGGCTTTGCTGCAGCTGCTGTCACTGTCCCCTGTCCACTTCCCCATACAAAGGGGCTGCAAGCTTCTGCCAGCCCTATTCTCTTTAAAGCCTTGAAGCCAGTTGCTGTCCTGGGGGTGCGAAGGAGCCGTGGGGATAAACCAACTCAGACCTTGCAGGTTCGAGTTTTGACTAGCACCGCACTCGCTCACTGGGAAGGAGATTGGAGCAGCGAACACAAGCCAAGATCACTGCACGTGCAGCCTTGCTCAGCTTGTCCTGGGCCTGCCATTTCTCCTCGTTCCCATGTATTCAGGCTTGGGTTTTCCAGGTCTCTTACGCCTGTACAGGAAAGGGCTGTGGAGGAGGAAGCCAGATACTTGTGGCTTAGGGCATGAGCCCTCTCCTCAGACATAAAGGAGAGAGGTAGGAGACCCAGATGTGCTGCAGCATCTGTACAGGGCAGCCTCCCTTACCCGGTGTGGGAACTGGTACCGCACCAGCACTGCACGACAGCATGGGAGCCTTACACAAGTGCTGCTAGGTTACTAGTCCTCTTAAGATGCCATTCCCACTTCCCTTCCTGGTTGGAAGAGGAAGAAGTCTTTGAAATCTGCTTTTGTGTCCATGAGCCTCTTGGAGCCATTTTCTTCCCCTGATTTCTTTTATTATGCCCCCCACTTCATCCCAGCCCATGGAGGTGTGAATCCTGCAGCCTGCATTCGTTAAAGGGCATAGGTCTCTCAGCTCTACCTGTTAACGAACGTGCTCAGCCTCCTAGTCAGAGAAAAGGCATTGGACGTGCTGTCAGGCCTCCCGGGCCCCCGTGCCATCTGGTATAGATGGCACAGTAGAAGCAGGTGTCCATTACCCGGGGTTTCCAGGGAAAGCCTGGGATGACGGATGCCCAAGTCATGGAGAAAGGGGAAGACCAGAGCCAACTGTCTGGCTGGAAAATTTGTGTAATGGACACCTGGAAGGAGGCTGCTGCAGCTCTGCCATCGTGTCCTTTATGCGACTGTACAGTCTGCCTCCTGACTTCAAGTGCCCTCAACCACTGCACTGCGAGAGGAGCCAAAGCTACAGGATGGCCCCTAGAGACAGCACCTTTCCTGCAAGGCTGTCTCCCTAGTTCAAACCAAGAGATCAACACCTGCCTCCTCTCCCACCCCTCTTTATCAACTGGCTGTTTTTCCAGTCTCCTGGCACCATGCTATGTCAGCACCTTCCACTGAAGGTAGATACTAGCCAGGGTGAGCAGAACAATGTCTCCTTTCCAAAGAAGCTTGAAAAGTTTCCCTTTCAGCCAGTTATCAGCAAATCATCTGTGAGTAAATCTGTTGGGGATATAGGAAAAAAACTTCAACCTGCTGTTCAACTTCCCTGGTGCAGGCAAAAGCTCCCCGTGAGCTCAGCTGAACAAAGAGCAGCCGAAGCCCAGAGCCAGCAGAGAATGGAGAAAGCAGCAACTGCATTTTGGAGGTTGCAGAGGTACAGGGACACTGGAGAGAGCAAATGGAATTCCAGAGATTTTTCACGTGCAAATGGATATTTCCTTTGAGAGTCTCTAGACTAAATAATACTCCTTGTGTCTAAATGGACAATATATCCTGCTGACCTGGCAGCATCCTCTCAGTCCAGCACAAACCAAATAATGCCCTACAGCTGCTTAAGGAGAGAAAAGGGGGAGGGAAAGAAGAGGAGGAGACAGCACAAGACAGGCTGGTGGGCTTTAGAAGTTCTCCCTGCCCCTCTCTCTCTCTCTCACATTTCTTTCTATTATTTTTCCTACCTGTAAAGTCTCACCATGTTGGTTAATGTTATGCTGGAAGCTGAGGAAGTGGTGTGTGCTAGACAGATGTTTGGCTCAGACGAAGGCGACGGTATTGTCTCGCCTTCGCATGTAGAAGTGCAGATGGGCTGTAGCTTGTGGCTCAGCGTGGGGAGTCGGAAGCTGTTCCGACTGTGTGCTCAGTAGTAGCCTGAGAAGGGTGCAAGCGTTTTTTCAGCAGAAGGGAGACTCTGTTCTCTGCAGCTGGGAGGATGCAAGCTGCCAGGAAGGATGCTGCTGTTGTTCCCCGCTTGGTGCAGGAGGATGAACCAGGCGACCTCTCAGAGTCTTGTTCTAGGATGAGGTGATTCAGTTCAGTGCTTCCCCACCAGCACTTCCCCCTCAACAGTTGCGTTTACGGCTGTCGGAAGATGGGTTTGGCCCACCGAGATAGGCCGTGGTTTGCTGCGTTGCCTACTTCTTCGTCTAAATCCAGTTCAGGTGCCTGGGCAGACAGTTTCTCCCAGGTCGGATGGGCACGAGGGAGGGGAGGGGCCATCCGGACAACCACTGCGCTAGTTACCCACAGTGTGGACTCCCACCAGAAAGCTCCCGCGATCTGCAAGTCCCTCTCCCTCCGCAGACTAGATGGTGCAGAAAGCAGCCCCTGCTGACATCCCCTTTCACTTTACAAAGAAGACGGCAGATGCTGGAAAGCAGGGCGCCCTGGCAGCCGTGCCAGCGTGCAGCGGGACTCGGCATGGTGCTGTGATCCTGCGCTGGCAACGCGGGAGAATCTCGTTTCGACGCAACTTTTCCCGTTTCACACAATGTGAGGTGGTCTCCTGCCTTAAACCCTACAGCTCCAGGTGGGAGGTGGTTGCCCCACAGTTACTTAGGTGTTGTACAGCACAGAATTGGGGGCTAGAGAGAAACTGGGTGAGGCGAATCTCATGGATTAGGCAAACAGTCTCCTTAAAAACCCATGAGGGAGAAGGGACGTTTTCCTAGTGAGAGCCCTGGGGGATTCCACTCTCTGACCTTTCTCTGACTCTAGGATGAGCTAACATTTAGGCAGTGTACTTTCTGCTTAGATACTCCATCTCTGAGTGACAGTGACATCTCTGTGTTCAGGGCAGAGGTTTGTAGGACAGCGCGTGGGATTTTCAGGAGAAAGTCCTGTGTTTGTGCAAGCTATAATTAAAGCCAATCATGTCTGTAAAAGTTTCTTTCCGGGTAGAAGGCTGAGGTGTTTCATGACATGCAAGGCAAGGCACACAAAGAACAGGGATGGATATTTATTGCCAGCCCTACTCTTCCCGTCTGCTCCCCCACTGTCCCCTGCAGAACCGGTTCTCCTCACCTAGAGGCAGTAACCTAAACCCCTTTGTAGCAAGATGAAGGGAGAGGGAAGAGCTGTCATGTTCAGCCTTGATGTGCACTCCTTTCCCTGAAGGAAGATTTGACGAGGAGACTTCCGTCAGCCTGTTCTCACTGACTGGCCCGTCACTGCCTGGCTCTCTCAGCCAGCCTGGCTCACCGGGTGCCCTGTTCGGAGAGGGTTGGGACATTAAGAGCCACTGGACACGGCACAGCCACGCTATGATGACATCCCAGAGAGCTGCTGTCTGCTGGGATGTATAAGCCGTTGAAAACCTTACCAAGGTCAAGATGGAGACAAAATCATCTTGTGAGCCTACTCTAAGGGTGCTCTTTCCACAAGGAAGCAGAGAGCTGGCTGAAAGCTCAGACTCCCGAGCAAATAACGATGTACTGCGCTTCCACCCCATTTCAGCCCAAGAGCTCAAAGAGGTCCATAGATATCAACCCTCCACTACATCAGTTTTATCCATAAACAGGCTAAGATTGTGGAACAAATCATTCTGCACCTCTTCTGTTCCTCAACTAGATCTTTAGCTGACGTTGTCAGCTCAGGGCAACGTTGCGCCAACCTTGCTTGTCGGTGGGGTGCATCTGTGTCATGTAAAATTGAATTGATTGCAAGGAGCTGCTGAGATTGGATAGCCAGTAATGCCTCACGCCTGAGCAGCCTGCAGGCTTGCTGCGTTCATGTTCTCATCTATTCAAGATGTGGTACCGATGCTGACTTCTGTTCGTGTCATGAATTAGTCAGTTCTTGGACTGGTGAGAGAGTTGCTGCCACTCAATCCGCTGGACGGTGTCACAGTGTCAGTGGATTGCTGAACATGGACACTTTCACTGTTGAGAGTGAATGGAGATTTGCCTACATCTCGGGCAAAGGCTGAGCCATTCAGCGGCTCCTCACTCTTTTCATCCCCTGTGGCAACAAGAAGACTCAGATTTGTTCTTGAAGAAGAAGCTACTGCCATCCACCACGACCAGCGAGGGACGGTTCGTCTGGTGTCTTGCTGGAGCTCAGGTATGGGATTAGACAGTGATCTTAACTCCCGCTGTGCCCTGTTCTCAAAACTCCTGCTCCCGCTGACAGGGCAGCTTCTTCCTCTCTCCAGTGGGCTGTGACGTCTGCCCGGGGGGCGGTGGTACCCTACATTCAGCACTCTGATGTATAAATAACTCTGCGCCTCATCGTTTCTGAATGCTGTTTATACCCCACTGCCTGCCACGTCATGTGCCAAGGTTATAAATACACTGCTGCGTCTAGACTGTATCTAAACTTGGCGTTGGGTCCGTGAGAGGAGCAGTTTCATCTACTGGCACCAAGGGGGTGCCCCAGTGTGTTTGATCAAGGGTCTGGAGGGGCCTTGGCAAGAGACTTCTCTCCTGCCATGCCAGAGTAGCACTGGCCCTGCTTTCTGAAGGGGCTTTGGAAACTCTCTTCCTCCCCTGCTGCAAAGCTACTGGGCACCCAGCCCAAAGGAAATACCTGACCTTATCCTTTCCTGATGTGTTTCAATGCACCATTGAGTGCAAGAGGCATGAAACATCACAGACTCACCTTCCCCAGCCTGGGCATGTTCAAGCTGAGGCTGGGCTTGGGCTGGCAAGGCAGACTGAGATACTCGGGGTGGCTGGGGAGAAGTGTGTGGAATTGCTGCGAGACTGAGCTGGAAAGGAAGAACAAGCAAGCGCTTAGCTGCCTGTTAAAGCCATGCTGATACAGCTGCAGCAGGAACCCCTGCCAGTAAATACAGTCCCGAGCAGAGCTGATGTGTTTCCCCATGCGACATGTGAGTGGTGATGTGCATTTGACTGACAGGGAACCGCTTCAGGCCAGGGTGTATCTATGGAGGGGCTACGTGAACTCCGTCCTGCTTCTAGGGTTGGTCTGGAAGCTAAGAGTGCTCTTGGCATATTGTGGGGCTGTCATATGATGGGTGAATGACAGAAGAGGAGGATCACATCTCACATCAGAGCACTAGCTGTAAATACATTCTGTGCCAGCACTGGTCAGACCCATGTGAAATCTCACTGGACAGTGACACTGGGAAGAAGCATGCTAGGGCCTGGGTGGCTCCATAGCCTGGCTCTGTGGTATGCAGCATCGCTCCTCTCCAACTAACAGAGGCCATGGCATTCCCTGAACAAACAGAGAATTGGGATAGACTTTGGTTGCTTGACCAGGTGTGGAACATCTCAATAACATTGTGGCATGTAGGCAGACAGATCTCCCAGCAGCAGGGAGTGCAGAACTGTGAGGCAGTCCCTGATGGTATATTGGATGCAGTTAAGCTTCTACAGGCCTTAGAAAGGTAGATCAAGTGTGCACTCATTATGGGCAGCACTGGCACTCCTTTTATGCCACATCATATCTAACTGGTCTTTTGCATGCATCCAAACAAAATCAGCCCCAAGTGGTTCCAGCTGCTCTGACTAAGCAAGCAAAGCTGAATGAGAAGAGGACCAAAACAGGAAAAAAGGAAAGGCAGTAAAATGGGTCAGTGATGACTTAGCCAACAAACGACTGTCCAGCCGCAAGAGGCCCAGAGAACCGGGCAGTGACAGGGCAGGCTTGGGAATGGCGGGGCCAGGAGCTACAGCTCTGAGCAGAACCCACATCCTGCCCGGAGGGGGGTCAGCACCAGCCCACCAGTAGCCTCAGCCAGGTAACGGCAGGGGCATCACCCCCCAGGCCGCACAGTGAGGCAGCACCGGCCCAGCCCTACGTGCTGCCCCTGCAGCCGAGCGAGACTGGGACGGTGCAGACTGTAAACCTCTCGGATTCTGTGCATGCCATGGTGAAGCTCTCCCACCTCAGAAGCAGTCTCGCCTTCAGCAATGCTTCAGAGGAAACATCCAGTCAGCCCTGGCAGGATGTAACCCAATTACACCGTGCCACGCTGGACGGGTCTGTGCTGCTGCTGCTGGCTGGGGTTGCTTTAGCCACGGTGGCCATTTGGCTACCAACAGAAGGAAATAGGGGCAGATTCTGCCTCTGCCGTGGTGTGTAGAGAAGATGGTGCTTAATTCTGCTGGGGAAAGATTTCCAGACATGCAGTACAAAAGGTGTCACCCTGGATTCCTGTGTACTTCTATCGCAATAGGTGCTGTTGGTGCCTAGAAGGTGTGAGGTCTGGTCCGTATCAAGCATGATCTGTTGCAGAAGTGCTACCACACCTGAAGATGCAGGTCTGAGGGTGCTTGGTGGCAAGTTCTGATCGGGTACTGCAGTCCTGTAACCTCCCAGTGAGCCCATAGCATGCCCGAGACGTGTGTTCTGAGTTGCTCAGGGGCTGATCCCTCACTTGCTGACGTGGGGTGCAGAGTAGGAGAAGAACAAAAATGGTTTTCGGGGTGCTAAAAGTCCCCAGCAAGCACCTACCTGAACTGTAACAACAAACTTGAGCAGGAAGCGTCTGTTAGCAGGCGGTAGCTGAAGTGTGAGCTAGAGTGCAACTGCTGCCACAGAGATGACACAAACCCCATCCCGCTGCAGATTTATGGGCACGGAGGAACTGAAATGGGTAAACGGCTGTGGCTTCCCTGTGTGAGTGTCCCCTGACCCTCCCTCCAGCGATGACCTGCAGCTCCAGGGCCACAGCACTTGCTTTCTACATGTTGCTGCTTGAACCTGACTTGCTATTGTTTTCCTCGTGCGTTAGGCCAGAAACTGCGAGGCCCGTTCGCCCCTCGGCAGCACCCTCACTTCGACCGGGATATACCAAGCACCAGGCAGGCGGGTTCGGTTTGTTTGAATGAGTGTGCTGAATGAGGTGCCTGCCCAGGAATCTGGCTGTGGGGATGTTTCTTCTCCAAGCTCTCCAACATTCTGGGATGTCCTGGGAAGGCTGCAGAGCTCATTTCCTCAGCGCCTGGCACTAAGTCTGCTTCCCAGCTCTCCAGCCGCCCCGCGAAGCTGCAGGGAGGCCATGCGGTGAGGCATGTTTGAGCTGTTACCTGGGCAACGGCTAAACACTGACTTCAGATAATAATTGTAAAATAACTTAGCGTCAGGGTGATGAGGC
>NW_010239626.1:2621-8075 GCF_000690775.1 Eurypyga helias | reverse complement strand
GGGGGTGAGGGGGGGGGGGGGAGGGGGGGCCTGCCACTGCCCGTGGTCCCAGGGAGCCCCATAAAATCCTCAGTCAAAAGCTCCTTGCGCAAGCCAAGTTGGCTGAAGTTCAGCGTGTGCTCAGAGCTCAACAAGCTGTACCCAGGCGGAGGGGCTGTGGTGTCCTGGTCCTTTCAGGTGGCCTCCTGCATCATCGTATCCAGGCACCTGCTACTGCCTGCCACCTCCCTCTGTTGTCCGTGGCTTCAACGAGACTCTGGATGACTCTATGAAACACATCCAAGGGGAAAGATTTATGCACAGACTTTTTCCCAAGGATCCTCGAGGCAGTACAGCCTCTTAGCACGCTCCTTACAGTCTCCGAGTGGCAATCGGGGTCCCTTGCACCCAGAGCGTTGCTAGATTTCAGTCAATAACAGGTTACTTTTGGGGTTCATCCTTGAAACTAACAGCAAAAGGCATAGAAAGCACTAGGGCAGGTTGCGGCTCTGCCGATGTTGGCCCAGTTCCGTGCCTGGGTGTACGGGTACGTGTGCAAGTAGCTGGGGACAGGGTATGACCTTGTTGTAGCCTAGGTACTGTGAGCACGGCTCAGCCATGACTTGCACCTTGCTCGGCTGTGGCGAAAGTGTGGCTTGAATGGGCAGCAGAAAGCTGTCCCTGGATTTTTAGGTGCCTCAGAAATGGGAGGGAGGAAGTAAAGAGCAGCAGTCTGTGGGGGAAGTGGCAGACTTTCCTCCTTATATTCTGTGCCTGTGCTCCTGGAGAAGAGGGACCAAGGCTTTCTGCAGCTCTTGCCCAAGTGGTAAGCTGCGGTCAGTTCTTGCTCAGCTCGTCAGACGCACAGGATGCGTCAGCCCCTGCTGGGATGGTCGCCGCAGCCTGCCCTGCCTGTCTGGACTGAGTTACCTACGGGCGTTACGCACAAGCTGAACAAAAACCCAAGGCAGGGAGCCTCCAGCTTCTCTGGTTGGGCAGCAGTTGGCACGCTGAGGATCCAGGGCGGTGACTAGGTCTTTAGGCACAACAGCCATATGAGGATGAATTAAGGGGGTTTGTACAGTGTGTGTGGCATAAACTTGTACCTGAGCACAAACCATCTTGCTTCACGTCCATGTTACAGTGCAGGCCTTAGTATTTGTTTGCTGCTCCCAGATTTACTGGAAACTACCTCGACTGGGGTAGGTTGTATAATTCAGAGTCATTAAAAATCACTAGTCTCTGTGGTGAAGCTGGCCCTGGTGCAGGGGGGACTTGCTTCCAGACAGATGGAGCTGTAGCATTAGGTAGTCGTGGGAGGGATGGGATTATGTTTGACAAGCAGCGTGAGGTCACTTTTTCAGTCCCTTTCGGGTGGGATATATCAACAGGCTGCCGTTTGCCCTGAATGCAGTGACTAATTTATTTTTAAAAACCTGCTTAGGCTTCTTCCCCTTTAACTCATTCTCATCCTTTGCCTTTCCTCGCTGTTTCAGTCAGAGGTGACGGAGAAGTGTGAACGACATCAAACGATGATGTTTGTCACAGATCAGCAGTGGGCATGTTTCGTACCGCAGCCAGCGTACCATACGATCGCACACCGGCGTGCCCTGCAGTCGGCCGCTTCCCGGCTCCCGCGGGCACCTCTGCACATCCATGAGATAGGAACAGTTCTTTATCTACCTCGTCCCTTTAGGCTGTGACCCATGGGATTAAAACTGCTGTGGAATCCTGAGCATCAGATAAAAAGGTATCGCAACGGCAGCGGCATTTAGGGCCCATCCACCACTTCCCTTATGGATCGGCTTGGCCAGCGTGTTGGAACACAGAGCATGGGCTGAACAACCGCTTCTGGAGGTGACGTGAATTCCAAGAAGAGCGCAGAGAAATTCCCGGTTTGCCAGCAGGCCTGTGCACTGAATCTGTTTCTGGCAAGGTCTGAAGTTAGTGAACGTGCGAGTGGTTTTGAGGGGAAGCACCAGCAGGTACTTGCTGGGCCAGCAGGAGCTGGGTGTTAGGGTGGCAGCTTACACAGTGTAGTGGATAGATGGCTTGGTTTGGATGCTGCTGCCAAAGCCGGAGTGAGGCCCAGCAGCACTGGGAGAAGTGGAAAATGCAAAACCCGGTGTGCCGTGAGCTGCTGAAGTGCATTCCCTCCCCCCCTATGCCATCTTGGTCTGAACTGTGTCGATCTGCATGGCTCTCATACACACACAGTCACTGCTGGGGTAGCGGCATGCCAAACCGCCATGGTACCAAGCCCAGCTCTCCTCCCAGCCAGGCTGGAGCTGCGGTCTGACACGGTCCAGGCCTGACCGTGTATCTCACCAGCTGCTTGGAGACGATGGGTATCAGCTGGTGGAAATTCCCACCCAGTGAGGGAGAGGACACTGGGAATAAACCTGCTCCAGATCTTTGCCTCTGAACAAGATGTTCTTGGCGTCTGCCTGGAGCTCGTCCTACCAGATCTCGTTAAAAAATACAAGGCAACTACATTTCTGGGCAAGTCAGGCAGGCGTCCTCCCCCCCTGTGCTTGGTTAGCTCCTGGAATCACAGCAGGGTGTTCTTTCTGGTGAGGAGTGCTTGGGGGTGGAGGTGGGAGGAGGGAAATGAAATCTTGGAAGTTAGTTGCTGTCTGTGACTTTTCTTGTTAGCGAAGAGCCTCCGTGCTAGCGTCCGTACTAGCAGCGACAGCACTGCAGCTCCTGGGAGCTTCCAGGGACGTTTCTCGTGAGGTAAAACCAGCCCAGCCCTGCAGTAAGATTACGGAGAGACAAAGGGCCACTGAAGGAGCAGTGAAATAGCCATGGTTGCGATTCAGACACGCAACTGAGCAGAAGTAAAAGAGCTGCTTTGACGCGGAAAGAGGCCGGTGGGACACGTTCCGGGCGGAAGCGCGTTCCAGGCTGGTGGTCCCACAGAGGAAAAGCGCCGAAGGCTTGCTCGCACCACACGCGCCAGCACGGCCTCTGACAGAGGGTGAGTGTAGAGCCCTCCCGGCTGTCAGCGCAACGGGCACGGCTCGGACGGATCCGCGGCTCAGAAGGATCCGCGGCTTGGAGGGTGCCTGTGCAGGGGTCACTAAGTGGCTTTGGTGTGACTGAGGAAGCGCATTGCAGCAGTGACGCTGAGCCAGCCCTCCAGCAAAAACGGGAAGTACTGAGCTTTGACAGATCCTTGGGTCCAGATTTGATCCCAAAAGAAATCCTGAGCTATATCGGGGCATCGCAGCGTATTTATAGAGAGAGGCAGGGCCGATGAAGCTGTACCCACAGGACACTCAGTCCTTGTGGGGTTCACGGCTGTGCTGCACGATCTACGTTGGCTCGTTGCTCTTCTAGCAGATTGTAACATTGCAGAGCATGTTTAAATGAAAATCCCCATCCAATGAACAAAAACCAAACCCAGGGAAAAATACGTTCAAATTGTAGCAATTACTGTTCTTGTCTCTAAAAAACTTCATCCTAACTTGGGGCTGTCAGACAGAGTCTTTTTAAAGCCATGTTGGACAGAAAGGTTTGGTGAGATGAATCTGGAGGTCACGCAGAGCTTTAATGTTCTGTCTGGAGCCTCACTAGCCTGTGCACAGATGTCATGGCAGCATCAGGACGTCAGGGATGAGGTAAAAGAAGTAGTCCTGGAATAACCCAATGGCCCTCGTATGGCAAAGCATGGAAAACGCCTGGTTACAACCTCATTACTTAATTCTGGAGTGAGGACAGCAAAGCTCAAGAGGCAGGAAAGGTTGGAAAGGATTGTTCAGAGCTAAGCTAATGACAATAAAAAAGCACATATGGAAGGCAATAAATCTGATGGGGTGGGCAGCCGTTTTGCTAAGCACTTTGTGCTGATGTTAGCTAATAAACCAGCAGTGTTTGGTAACTGAGCTCATCTCTGTGCTTCCACCCTTACTTAAATGACTTCTTTTTTCTCTTTTCTTTTTTTTTTTTAAAAAAAGAACCCTTTATTTTTAAGGGAAAGATTGAGTCAAGTGATGATGTGCAAATGCAGAGTATTGTCAAGATGAAGCGTAGTTCACGTCATTCTTGCAGGTATTTTGGTAGTTCAAATGCAGGAAACAGTTATTTGGATCCCTGTCGCATTGGAAATTTTCCCCTCCTTGTTGCTGCTGCAATTCCAGTTGGAGGATGCCAAGAGCATGTAGGTGATGCAGCCCATCACCATCATGTTATGGGTTAAATCAGAAGCAGCTCCAATTCTGCTGCGTGACAATTACATTGTTCACCTGCATTAAGGATTGTCTTCAGGACCCAGCAAGGACCAATGTCCTCTCTTGCTAAGCTCCGGGGAGCTTCAGCACCTGCTCCAAACACATGGCGCCCTGAGGAGACAAGATGCAGGGAATTGTTCCAGGTTTCCAAAAAGTCAGTGGGAGGTCAGGAATGGCACACAGCCCCTGAGTCGTTATACAGGCCCAGAGCACAGTGTCTAATACCAGTGCTTTTCTAACCAAACGGCCAGCTAATTGAGGTATTTGTGTGGATTTACAGCTGAAAATGGTGCTGGGTGCGGTGCCTGTGTACTCATTGCAGCATTCTCACTACCCTGGCCTTCCTAGACTGGGTTGAGGACATACCGAGGAAGTAGTTTGATTGCCAGAGCTTCTGGACTCTCCAGGGAGAGAGAAGCTTGGCCAAAGAGGTGCTAATGACAAAGGGATGTCAGCGTGGCTCAGAGAAAACTGGTGTGGGAACAAGCTACCGTTTTTGCACAGAGCAAGCCTGTGAGATTTCAGGGCAAAGGTGGCAATGGTTTGTGTTTTTGCTTGTGCTCCTTGTGGGAAAAGGCATGAAGTGTGACAGTTGGATGGGGACACAAACCCTCTTTGGCTTTGGGGATATTTTTATTCAGTGATTCTTGTTGTGGCCATTTTTCCCGCCTTTCACCCAAAGACAACATTCGTAGCTGGCACAGAAGACGGCGTGACTGCGCCATTGGTTTGCATCGTCTAAGGGCCTGTCCTTGATACTTCAGGTCTCTGGTATCCAGCACAGACCCCTTCACCCCGTCCAGTCGCTCTTCTACAGCCTGTTAAGGCAGATATTTAGCTGGAGTTTACTTAAGTGTGGAGGGATGGGCTCTGACAATGGTTGCTCTGTTCTTGGGATGGACAAAAGGAAGAAAATCCAAAGAAAAGGAAAAAGGGTGAAAGAAAGATGGAGCAGAAAGTAG
The DNA here is from genome assembly GCF_000690775.1 of Eurypyga helias. Taxonomy (NCBI): domain Eukaryota; kingdom Metazoa; phylum Chordata; class Aves; order Eurypygiformes; family Eurypygidae; genus Eurypyga; species Eurypyga helias. Next base: position 2,902 of record NW_010239626.1, on the reverse strand, counting down.
GGTGAGGGTTTACATGTACATACCCACTGTAAACCAGTGGAGAGGCCTGGCTGTGTCCTCAGGGAGGCGGGGGAATCTGCCTCCACCGAACGCCACAGAGGGCTTGAGCTACAGCCTCTGAATCTGGTCTTCGGCTCCATCAAAGTGGAAGGGCATTTGATTTTGCTGTTAGCCCATTGCTTGCAGATGCAGCTTCATGGAAGCACCTTAAGGTTTCAGGCATGCGAACAGAATGGGCTAGCACACTGGAACCCTAATGGCTTATGTGAGTGCAGGGCTAA
>NW_010239626.1:0-2585 GCF_000690775.1 Eurypyga helias | reverse complement strand
GAAAGAGGGGTTGTGTGGAGGATGCAGGGTATGGCTAGTGACTCTCATGCTTTGTTGTGCTGGAACTGGAATGTTCCTCCCAGCCTGGCATGTTGCCCTGGGAGGGTGGGAAGCACCAAACTGGAGCCTGTACCTTTTCAGTTCCCCACCCAACCCACTCCCGAAAGAGGGGTTGTGTGGAGGATGCAGGGTATGGCTAGTGACTCTCATGCTTTGTTGTGCTGGAACTGGAATGTTCCTCCCAGCCTGGCATGTTGCCCTGGGAGGGTGGGAAGCACCAAACTGGAGCCTGTACCTTTTCAGTTCCCCACCCAGCCCACTCCTCATTCATGAGATGTTTGATCCCTGAGCTCACTCCTGAATGGGGTCCAGGTACCTCCTTAGTGCTTCAGAAGCTCATCCTGGAGCCCTGGATCACAGACTCTCCTCCCATATGTTTCCCATTAATCCTAGTCTTGCCTGCAGATAAGCTTGCTATGGGGATGGAGGGAAGTGGGTTCTCAGAGAGGGATGCTGCTACTCTCTTCCATTGCTCTGCTGGCCTCAGTGGCATCCTTTTACCACCAACTCCTGAATCCAGTTCCATGTTAGTGTTGGAAAAATTGTTTCCTTTTGCCAGCTTTAATTTTACCCAGTTTCTCATTCCCTTGAATGCCCTTGTTGTTCCTCTGCGGACAGCCTGCTGCTCCTGGGGCTGGGTCAGCCCTGCAGTGGTTGCATGACACAGTATTTAAAATGGTAGCCCTTCGTGGTGTCTTGGCCTTGAATGTGGAATTAAGCCCATTTTAGCAATGGCAAGGTCGTTAGTAACAGTGGCCAAGTCTTGTAGCAGCCAGGCGCTCCATCTCCAGCGCTTTGAGCCCAGCTGACTGGGTGACAGCGCGTGTTACAACAGACAGCTGCTGGCATCGGGGCAAGGCAGTCTGCCCTGGCCTCATCCCTGCTTGCTCATTCTGTGCCTGCTGTCTTTGTGCTTCAGCCTTCCACATGTAAAACAGGAGTCAGTAATGGCTCACTGCAGAATGAGGAGGAGTTCAAATTATGTGTCTATACTTCCCAGCCTTTAGGATGTTCATTAAATCACTTCAAATACTCTCCACAAAGTTTTGCTGACAGCATCAGCAGGTGAGGTGTCTCCTCACTGCGTTTCCAAGAATGCATGTATGTCCTGCATGCTCCAACTGCCCCGGACTTTGGATACCTTTTTAGACATACACTTCTCCCAAGGCTCCCCCCAAAATATGAGCAATGACCTCAGCTGCTCTTAGGACAGCTGAGTGCCATCAGTATCTTCATCACCACCAGAGAGATTTCTTTGATGATGCTCCTGGCAGGGTTGTGCTTTGGAAAAGAGAACAGAGCCTCACATACGTATCAGCCTCCTGACAGACACCCACATAAAGCAGCTTCCAGATTCCCTTCGCCAGGTGCTTTGGCTGCTCTAAGCTCAGACCTTCAGTGTTTTCAAGAAAGAGGCGTAATTCCTCATGTTCTTGCTTGTCTGTGTTGCTGGTTTTAATTTGAATGCCAGAAAATAGCTGACGTACAGGCACCTATCTGTGGTGCTGCACTGTTTCGCCGGTATTTCAGCTAGCTGAGGGCTTGAGACAGTGCTGTTACAGAAACGTCAGACTCCGCTCCAGCTGCACTCAGTGGAAAAAGAGGAACTGACTCCAGTCGGAGCTGGACTGGGACCTAAACCGGTGAGTGCTGTGGTGCTGCAATGTCTTTCATCGCAGAGTTGCTGGGTGAAATCCAGACTATGCTGGTAATGGTTGGGAAGCTGCCAGCTGCTAATGATGTGGAACATGTTGGTGAGTCCTTGCTCCAGTTTGTAGGGAGCCACCAGACAAAACAAGTCCCCAAAATAGCCAGCTCTACCCTTTCCTGGTTGGGTTCATGCTGTACTGGCAAGGGAGCAATTTAGGAACTTCCCCTGATGTGGCTCCTGTGGTGTCTGATCTGCGGAGGCCACAGTGCTTTTGTGCACGTTTATCCTCATGAAATTCCCTGGAAATACTCAATGTGCTGCAAAAATGTTGTCTGGAACTCGGTGCTTTCTGGGCCACTCTCCTGGTGCTTGGACACCCTCACAGCACGACCACAGAACCTGTCTGTAGCTGCAGCTCCTGACGGAACGCCCGCGCCCGGCAGTGCTTTCCTTCGGCTCTTGTGGGAGAAACGCGCGGTGCGGAGGAGGAGCAGCCGTGCTGTGGGGTACCCCAGGAGCTCAGATTCCACGGATGGCTGGAGCAAGAAAGGGATTGTCTTTCTAGCAATATCCCACGGGGCACGTGGAGCAGTGGGGGAGGTTGGGCAGTCCAAGTTTTGCCCATTTCAGATCAGTGCTGGAAAATGAGTACGGGGAAGGAGAGGCAGCCCGCTGTACAGCTGTCGGGGCAAGCAGATGTAAGCAAACATCTCATTCCACCTCGCAGAAGAAACTGAAAGTGAAGGTGCTGGCAGGCGGAAGCCAGTAACGCTTTCGCGGGCTGCGTCGCAGCGGGGCGCTCAGACGGCGTCAGTGGCCTTGTCTCCCAGGGCTTGGAAAGTCATGGATGCCAGAGCTTTTTAGGGCTGGCCTC
>NW_010239625.1:24601-29030 GCF_000690775.1 Eurypyga helias | reverse complement strand
AGTGATTCTATGATTCTATGAAGAACCACAAACCACATCCTATGAATACATTTACATTAAGCATTGTTAAATGCCTTGCTCTGATTTTTGTATGGTGTTGATGAATTTATAAATTGAATACATCAGTTTCTAAAAATGACTAAACTAAAGGCAGTATGAGATCTTTCTACTGAGTAGAGGTTTCATCTTAAGTGGCCATTATGCCTTGAAAGTCCTAGGATTTCTTATTTTGGCATTAAATTCCAAGCTTTGGAAAATACAGCACATGCTTTGGAGTGGTTTGTGAGACACCACATCTTTTAGATCTTTTAGACTTGGGAGTCAACGGATTGGAGTTGCCTGGAATATATGTTGACCAGAACTCTGTTCCAAATTCTGTGTTTATCTTGGGAAAATGAAGAGAACTATTTGCTAGCCAAGTTTACTGAGGTTAATATGCTTTTAAAAAGTGGTAAGTGCTGGTGGGCCAAGTCTGATTGTTAAGTTAGAGTAATGGGATGGAAACAGCATTTTTGTTTTTAGCCTCATAAGAAAAATGCCTGCCAGGGCCCTGAGGACACCAGTAAGCCATAATGGTCCCGACCTGCCTCACCTGGGTCCTCCGTCACACCCCTGAGCCCAGGAAGTTCAGGTCTTAGGCTCTCCTAGGTCTCTCAGGGCTATGTCAGAGTGGTGGTGGTCTGCTTGGCCGCAGCCATGCCTGTGTGCCCCCAGACCCACAGCAGATCTGGACCTCAACCCACAGCCTGCCTTTCCTGCATGGCCACAGCCCTTCCTGGTCGCCGTGGGCCTGCCTGGTTTTGTCGGACCCTAAACCTGGCCTGTGGATTGACTTCCCAGCTTGACGTCGGATCTGCCTCAACACCATGATTCCTCGTCACGATCTGGACTCTTGGTGGGCCCTGGCTGCTATCCCTGGGTCAGTCCTGCTCGGTGGGGCTGGGCCCTGCCATGCAGACTTGCTGCTGCTCTCTGAGGAGACCAGAGGCACCAAAGCCAGGATATAATTCATTTTAACTGTTTGTGTCTCAGAACCTGTAAGCAAGCTTGTTTGGCACAAGTAGTCCTTACAGGAGTTCAGCAATTGAACAGCTGAATTCAGCTCTCGTACGTAACCAACGTACGTTCCAAAAGGCTTTACTTTCTTAAGAGTTTTTCTCTAGTTAGCTTGCTTTCCCTTTTCTTAGTTTCCTTATTGAACGTAAATGCTTGAAACTAGGTATTTTTCACAGTTCAGCCTCTCACTGGTTCTAATAGTTTTGTTGAAAAAAAGCGAAAAGCTTTCTGGAGAGCGATACTTAAGCAGTGTATGTGTTAAGCCTCTTGCTCCCCACCACAGCTTTAATTCCAAATCAGCATCCTATCCAGATCTGCTACTGCATTTTTTTTAATCCTAAGAAGTTCAGTATCTCTTTTTTTTTTTTTTTCCCCCTCCAGAGGAATTTTAATTATTTTTGGTAGCACAAGCGTGGACAGAAATGAATTAAAAAAACCCTTTGCTGTAGTGTGAATGTGAACTCATTGCTGTTGTCGACTCTCAGTGGGTTACTTGCATATAAATAAATTAAAAGGGGGGGGGAAATAATCTTTTGTTAACGTTGCATTCTGTTACTCGTGGCTGCTATGGTAACAGATGAGGGAGAGACACTGCTTGCATGGTAAAGCTTAATGGCAAGGCAGCAGAATGTAGGGATGAATTTAGCAGGAGGAAGAAGGGAAGAGAGCACAAATCCTTTAGCAAGGCTGTGGAATGAGTCACTAATTAAGCCGCAGATGCGAAAGGGCTTCCACATTTATTTACAAATGATTTAAATCACATTTTAGTGATTGTATTTAGAGCAGGAAGCGTGATAGACTGGGACTTTGGGGAGCAGTATATTAGACTGCATCTTTTTCAGATGATTCTTTCTCCCCCCCCAGTATTGAATCAGCTCCTTTGTGTAGCTTGTGAAGGTGGTATTGCTGTTGTGATTGTTTCTTAAGTGGAGTCCTGAATGACTTTGCTGACTCTGGACCCTGCCAAGAAAAGGCAGTGGGCCAAAAGTCAGTCACTTCCCCAACCCTCTTCAAGACTGTGGTCTGTAGAGTTGCATTTTCCTGTTCCATCCTGTTAGGCTGAAAATAAAGGGTTTTAACCCTCTTTTTCTTATGATGATAAATGGGGAATGCTTTGACTTGGCTTTTTTGCTTTTACCCTTCATTAGTATGAAGCACCTCTTGCACGCTTCAAAGCTTTGCCGGAAGATCGGGCTGTGGCGTAAATCAGGATTGAGTTCTGAAGGGAGGGCTTCATAAGAAGGACTGCAGAACGTCATTTTGTGCCATGCCTGGCTTTGGGTGATACTTTGAACTTGATACGTCTGATGAGCCCGATTCTGAACCCTGTGTTTTTAAATTCACAAACTGAAACTTCTGTTGGGTGGTGGGATTTTTTATTTTCCCTCATGTATATCCTGGCATGACTTCTGTTATGTTGAAGATAGGGTGATTTCTTTGAGCTCTTGGAGAATACTTGTCATCTCAAGGTCTTCTTGGTGAAACATCAGGAGAGAAGTATAATTACTGCTTCAGTGGGAGTGTCTCTGCGAAGAAGAAAGTTCCAGAGCACAGAATCTTTCCTGCAGAAACGTCACCCGAAGCTTTAGCACTGGGGAGAGAGACCGTGTCATGGAAGTGGTTCCAGAAGTTAGTAAACAGATGATTTACTGTCAGTGAAGAGTGCCAGACAGTGCACATTTCACAGCTGTGAAGGTTTTAGCAATGCAGGAGGGTTTCCAGAAGCGCTGGAGGGAAGGAATAGGACACGACAGGAAAGGCACAGGGAGGGGTTTGCAAGAGCAAGTGGAAAGTGAGATGAAGAGCTGAAGTGAAAATGGTTGGAGTGGAAGGGTGTTTAGAAGGCTGTTGGAGGAAGGGACAGAGGAATGACAGTAGGGTTATTTTAATTTTTTATTTTAGTGAAGGGTGAGAACACAAGAGGAAGGGGTTTTTGCTAGGAAAGTTAGAGGTTGATGAAGGATCTTGTGTGAAGAGCATTTTGGCCAGCCTAAAGGAAAAAACAAAAATGAAGAAGTGTACCTCAGCTGTGCTATTAAATGGAAAATCAATGATATTGTGAGTGGTGCTTCCCTCTTTAAAACTGAAGCGGTAGGGGAAGAAGTGAACAAAGTACAGAAGGCAGAAAAATGCCATGTTTACTGCAGATAAAGGTTGTAGAGAGGAAAGTATCTGTGTGCCCAAGAGGGTATCCTGCTACGACATGCTTTTGGAGATAGCGTCAGTACTTTTAAAAGCTCACATCTCTCTTGTCTTTTTTCATATTTTGTTAATCATAGAATCACAGACTGGTTTGGGTTGGAAGGGACCTTAAAGATCATCTAGTTCCAACCCCCCTGCCATGGGCAGGGACACCTTCCACTAGACCAGGTTGCTCCAAGCCTCATCCAGCCTGGCCTTGAACACTTCCAGGGATGGGGCATCCACAGCTTCTCTACCAGAGCTATATGGCATGACTCTGTCGGAGCTGGGTATGGGACCTTCTGCTATTGCTATTACTCTTTTCTGCCTATACCTGGAAGCACAACACCTGAGGCTGCTTCTTGAGTGTAGATATGGGTTCTGATTGAGACAGGGTGGGAGAAGAACTAACTGTGATGGAAAAGAACTGAGCTTCTGTGTATTCTCCAAAAATGAGCACAGTTGTAAATACTGGAAAGTTAAAATTTGAGCGTCCAGTATGTGTTGTGAGCTTGTTAAAAGGAGTGTGCTGTTGCTGTTGGGCAGGGATTTTGTCCTTGCCATCCTCAGGAGTTTGTGGAAGAAGGCTGATTTACAAAGCGAGGGGCTTCGTGGGCTCTTACCTGTCCTGTTAGATTATCACAATCTGGGGAGAGCTGGAGCAGGTCTGTAAAGGCTGTATTTCCATTTCAGGACAGGCCTTGTGATGAGATGTGAGAGGGGAAATACACTTGGGTCCTTCAAAGCCTAATTCTGGTTGTGGGAATAGCCTTATTTTGCAAGCTTCTGTGGCTTGAGATGTGCCCTGAAGGATAAGGCTGAGAGACTTCATTGTAGGATTAGTCCTGCCTGAGTTGAGGAATGCAAGCCATCATCTTGCCTGCAGCATCTTTGTGAGTCTTAGAAATACATTTTTGACATTGTTTAAAGGAAAGCCCCATTATGTGATGTGTTTCGAACACTGCTGCTGCGCCAGTGATTAATAGTAACACCTTAGGTTATTACTGGCTTACGGTTTCCTTTCTCAGTTTGACTGGTCTGAAGTATATCTCATCCCTAGACACTTTATTTTTTTCCTTTCTGCTCCTTAAACCAGCATAGTGCTGAATAGCTGATTCGGGCAAGGAAGCACCTTGTTAAAGGTGATGGTAAACTGAAGGTAACTTCCTTGCCTCTGCCCAAGTGGTCCCTT
>NW_010239625.1:14697-24584 GCF_000690775.1 Eurypyga helias | reverse complement strand
TGCTAAGGCTGGCTTTATTCCCTGATAACTGTAAAGCAAAATTATTTCTGAGGAGTTGGGATTTTTGCACTGGAAATGATTTAAACCGAACCAAATTGCAGATAGGGATTTTAAAATAGCATCTTCCTTTCAACGCTCACTTCCCTTACAGACGATGGCCACTCGGCCTTTGTGTGCCGCACGTGTGGGAGTTCTCGCTGTTCTCTTGGTGGGCCATACTCATGTGCCAGTTTTGGCTGCCGTGGGCAGGAGTAAACCCACGTGTTGAGAGCTGAAGTGTCACGGGAGGATCACACAGTTGCGAATAGCATGTGTATATGTTTTATTTGGTGAACTCAGGGTGTTATAATTACTGAACTGCTAATGGTGCTGTGAAGTAAGAAGGGAGCTGTCTCCATTCTGGACATGGGAAGGCAAAAGCATAGAGAAAAACTGTAAGCATTTGAAGTCCTTGGGAAACGGAGATGCTCAGCAAAGCCTTTCCTGTGTCAAACAAGGAATGAGTCTGGAGCTTCAAATAGAACAGGGCTGCCTGACTTGCCGGCTGCTCTGCTGAAGTTACTCTCATTTTCTAGCAAGAATCCTGTTGGTGTCATTGTAGTGTCGGTAATAAATCAACCAGAAAATGTTCATTTCCTGCTTTGCAGTGATTTCCATGGAACTTTCTCAGTTCTCAGTAACTACTCCAAACAAAACATGCCTTTTTTTTTAATCTGGCTCTGTTGGGAAGGTCAGGATTTGACCCTTCATACAGCGCTTCATGATTTTGTTTTTGGCTGAGTTGCTTTGGTTTTTGGTCCCTTCCCTGTTACTGGAGTGAAGGGACAGTGCGTTGGAGGCTGTTGTTTAGAATTTTGTTCATTTTCACAGCTAACTTTCAACTCTTCTTATAAACCCTGAGCCTTGGCTCTGCTTGTACTTGGATCTGTCACAGTACTCGTGTTTGATTGATTGTTGCACAATTATCCTCTCTAGCCTGTATTTCCAGTGGGTTTTGCCTCTATCAGGTCTCTGCTTGGGACTGAAAGGCAGGGTGAAGCCTGGTCGTAACCGAGATGGGTGTGGGTAGGATCAGGAGAGCAAGAGGCGAGTGGGATGAATCAGATGCTTGAAGCCGGGAGGGGTGGGTATGTTGAGGGGAAGTTTCTTGTCCTCATGATCAGGGGGAAATGCACCTTGTAATGCAAAATGAGCCAGCGTATGTGTGTTAATTAACTCTATCCCAACTAAAACCAGCACAGCATGGCAGAAATGGGAAGAGGATTGCCTGCTGGTTCTTACTGAAGATGTGTAGTCCCTCCAGACCCGCCTGCGTTACCACTGGTTCAGGGTGCTCGGTGCTCCTGGAGATCTGGCCCCAGCGACAGACAGATGACTGTCATTTCCTGACTGCTCCGAAGAGATTTGACAAGATCAGCACAAAATAATACTCTAAATCTTTTCAAACTGCCTGAAATATGGGTGGACAGCTCGGTGCCTTTAATAGCCATTTGTTTTCTATGGAAGGGGAACGGCTATTTTTGGCTCCTTGCTGTCATTGACCTTTAATACTACGAGGGAAAAACAAGAGAAACCCCAGTTTTGAACACCATAGTGTAAGTGTTGCTCACCATGCACAAAGAAAATTCCCTTTTACCTGGCGATTGCTTAATATAGAGGTATAGCAGCACACCTGGAAGGCCTTAAAAAGTTAGGCAAGATGAGACATGGCAAAAGCCTTTTTTGCCTGAACATGTTTCAAGTTCCCTACTAAAGGGAAGGTTTATATACGCTTAGGTGTTCTTGCGTCCTCGGTCAGGCAGCGTTTCCAGCGTTCAGTGGGGCTTTGTAGGCTCTCGGGAATATTTTGTGCTGCCAGTAAGAATGCATTGTCTTTATTCTATATATTTTCAGTGTCAGACAGTGTCTGTAGGTAGTACATTCAGGTTGTAATACTGAGGTGTATATGTGAGGCACAAGTTTTCAGTATTTTATTGCGAACCTTGTGTTTGCTAATCAAGAGTATGAGTGTGATTAGAGTGGGCTTAGGCTTGTAAAATGCCCTCAAGATTTGATGTTTCTCTCAGCAATTAAGGAGACTTCTGCGGAGTCATAACTATCTCAGCGTGCCATCAAATATGAAGACATAGGAGACAAAACTTCTTTCTTGGCTATAGGTTTAGAGCGTGTCCTTTAAAAATAAAGAAGAAAACCACACATAGATCAAACACCCAAAAACCTTGCAGCCCTGAAAATCCTGAAAAGCATTGGACCAGCCAACCAATGCATTTCCAGCTCTTGCTAGTCACAAGACATGAGGTTAGGAGATTATTATGATAACTGCCTTGACTGGGGTTTTTCATGTAACTTTAGCTGTGAGAATCCATTGCTGAAATTCTAAAATACCATATATCAAATTATGTAAGGCACTAATCTTTAAATCTAGCAGAGATATTGAAATTGTTGGGATTATTAGGCTTTTCTGGTAGCACATGTATGTATGTAGATCCGGCGCTTTCTCAGTTACCATGCCTTAAAGCGGGTCTCTGACTCTGGTTGGGAGAAGAATGCGTTTCCAGCCGAAGTGGTTTTCAAGCTCTGAAGCTTTAAAAAAGAGAGCGACTGGTGCTAATTGTTGCTTCCTTACGAGCCTGGTTTCCTGCAGCGCAGTTGCTTTGGGGTGTTCAGGAAAAATTCTGGAGACTGTAATAGGACCCCACAATGCTACAGGAAGCTGCTTTTTATGGTTTGGGACAGGTTTTCAGAATGACTGAATGACCTAGCCTAGCCTCCTTTTTAAATGGCAATTTTGTTATTTAATGTAAATTTTATGCATTTTTTTTAGCGAAAACACATTCACCGGTACCTTATTGTACTTTTAATAAGATCCAGATGTGATCTCTGCTGCAGAGCTGAGGAACTGGGACTGTGCTGTAGAGTCCTTTGCAACACAGGAGAAGTGCCTTGCCCAGAGAAAAGAGCTGAAGATCTATCAAGGTTCTAACTTCTGTTAAGGAGCAAAGTGGGGATTGGTTGAGAGATCATGGGTCATGCTGATTTGTGTGGTACCAACGAGGCAACTGCAGACTCCTTTATAATTAGCAAAAATGACAGCGCAACTGTCTAAAAACAATTACATGGCACATAAACAATCTGTGTCATCTAAGTGCTGTTTATTGTCATAATGGAAATTAATTTCAGAAGCTTCAGGCAAAAGGAGTAGGATGCCGCTGAGCGGTGCATGCCACAGTGGGGTGTTCCTTCTCCCACCCCCAGACCGCCTCGCTCTGTGTGTTCGTAGGGAAATGAGTGGCGTGCTTTCCTGTCAGTGAGGTGACACGCTAACAGGTGATTTTGATCCATTAGTCTTCACGCTGTTGTGCCTCGTCCAGTGGCATGTTACAAATACGCCGAAGGAGACGGGCAGAAGTATCTTTTAATTACCGAGCTGTGTGCTGCCGTGAGGTGAGTGGCCTCTGCACTTCAGCTAAACGAGGCCTTCATTTTCTGGTTTGTTCCATCCCAAGTTATCCTTGTTGCCAGGATGAGATGCTACACTTCCATGGACATTTCTACACACAGGGGCGATAACATATAGTAGCCTGACTGGGATAAATGCATTTAAGAGGCTGCGATACTCCTGCGCAGCGTGGTGCTATGGGCTATAACGGGGATTGTCGGGTTTCTCTCTTTCATTTTTATTGTTCCCATTGCCTGTTCACACACACTTGGGTGTAGGCTAGCAGGCACGTTTTTACTTCAGCTACTGTGCCTTTTGAGGTACCCTTTCTGCCGTAGCTATGGAAAACCCACCCAGGTCGCAGGGATGAGACTTGTGGTCCAGGGGAGCATCTCTGCAGTAGTGCAGGATCAGCATAACTTTGATTCGGAATATAAGTCCTCAACGGTTTGCTTTTGAGAGGGTTGCAGGATTCCCAGCCTACTCGCTGGTTGTGGAAAAGTCACAGTCATCTTTTGAATGAGATCGAGCTTAAGCAATCCTGGGTGTGATTTAGTGTTGCTGAAGTTAGCAGAAGGTTTTCAGAAAAACTGCTCTGCTGTGTGACTGTCTGTGAGCCCTTCCACTGCAGATGAAATTCTTTCTGCAAGGACAGAGCTTTCTGTGTCCTCGGGAGTCTGGCTTGGTGTGTCACATCTGGGGATAGAAGTGTCATTCCCATGCTTTTTGCAGCGGGCCATGCAATGTTTTGTTAAGCTTATTTTATTTTATTTTTTTTTTCTTAAATCAAGGGAGAAACAGGCAGAATACCAGGATAGGCATGATGTTAATTAGAAGACAGTGAGGGAGGAGAAGTTGCTCCTTTTTCTTCCTGTGATGCCAGGATTTTCACTTTGGAAACAGTTTAAACCCTCGCAAAGCTTAGTAGGGGTATCAGGATGTATGTGCACAACAGCATATCATAGAATCATAGAATGGTTTGGGTTGGAAGGGACCTTAAAGATCATCTAGTTCCAACCCCCCTGCCATGGGCAGGGACACCTTCCACTAGACCAGGTTGCTCCAAGCCTCATCCAGCCTGGCCTTGGACACTTCCAGGGATGGGGCATCCACAGCTTCTCTGGGCAACCTGTCCCAGTGCCTCACTACCCTCTCTGTGAAGAATTTCTTCCTGATATCTAATCTAAACCTCCCTGTTTTCAATTTGTACCCGTTACCCCTGGTCCTGTCACTACAGGCTCTTGTAAAAAGTCCTCTCCCAGCACCCTTGTAGGCCCCCTTTCAGAGAGAAGCAGCAGATGTTCAAGGAAAACAATTTAAAATAAATGACCTTTCCTCTGTGTTAGCTGCCATTAGAAGAGGGGAAGCCTCCTGGGAAGCCTCCAGAAGTCAAGTTTTGCTACGGAGAGAGGCACTTGGGAAGTTCTGAGGTGTCCTGCTGCAGAAGTAGCTCCTGCCATGGATTCCCTGTTTCCTTGTTGTGTTTTCAGCAGGCTCTGAATTTTATACGAGTGTGTTTTGAGAGGTGTTTTCTTCAAGCGTCATCTTGTCTAGACTTCCCCCCATCTCCCATAAATTGTTTACTTCTGAATGAATAGCGTTATATGTGAGACTGGAGCCGTGAGGCATCAACATTGCCATAGTAACTAGAACTGCAGCGCTGGCTTTCAGCCAGAAGATAGGGTGATTCATGGCTTGAATGTGGGTGTCTGGAAATGAAAAAAGTTCTGATTCTCAGGTGAGTCAATGAAGTAGTATTTGTGTTTGTATATATATATATTTTTTCCCTTCGGAGGTATTTTGAACATCTTCACATTCTTTTTTACTTCTACTGTCTTAGAGGAAGGATGTGCTCTAACTGCATGCTCAACTTCTGAGCAGTAAACACAGCTCTCTGTGGTGAGTACTTACCTGTTTCTGTTTTTCACTTTAGCTTGGCTTTAAATTCAAAAAGTACGAAACCTGTGAGCTGGAATTCTGTAATACAGTAATTTGATTTAATTACGGACGAGGCTGAGAACAGGTTTGTGTACCGTATGTGTGAATGTGGTCTCTGTGTAGGACACGAGAATGCGATAATTGCAGATCAGGGTTTTCTAAATGCGACCTCAGTTTCTATAAATGTTGTTTGTGCCCACGCTGAATCCTACGTTTTGTTTATATTTGTATATTGAAAGAAAGTAACTGCAGCGCAAACACACACGCACATGGAGATGGGAGCGCAAGGCTCCGTGATGGGCACACGGGCTTTTGGGTACCGTCGTTGTTGAATATCTCATCTTTGAAAAGTGCCAGATGGTTCCTCTTCTTTAGGTGGTGGATCTCATCAGCGCCTTCACGTGATATACGTCAAGCCTCATCAGATCCCTTAGCTGTACTTCATTGTACAGGAAACGAGTTCGCAAGGAGACGCTAAAATCACACCCCAGACCTGTCTTTATGGGTCTCTGAAATTGAAGGCCATTTATGAAAGGAAATACTTTATGTTGGGCTCATCATGAAGAGAATCTGTTCCTTATGTTTGTTTCTTTTATTTGTTTGTAAGTTGCTGCTGCCATGGCTGAAGGGTTGTGTTGCTCTGTTTTCGGGCCTTCGTGGATTTGTGGGAGGGGATGCGCATAAGAGACCTTTACTTAAGCTTTGGGAAAAACCTTGCAAAAAAGTGCATGCTGTTGCTGGAGCTGTGGTTTTCCCTTTTGTCAGGAATTCGAATCTCTTGGAGTAGCTCTTCCATCGAGTATTTGGGAGTAAACAGGCTTTGATGTCTGGCATTTTGGGTTAGTTGCTGCTGAGATCTTTTATCCTGTGGAAGTTTGTAACAGGTTTTGTAGTGCTGCTGTGAGTTCCACCCCTGCGGTGTAATGCTACTCTTGAAGTCTTAAGTCCCTTTTCCAGGTGTGCGTGCATGGGAATATTGACATTGTGGGTTCAGTGGGGCAAAAGGTTGGGCATGGGGGTATCTTCTACCCGGCTGTGTGGTGGTACTGAGAGCACGCGGAGAAACAAGGGTTGGTCACACACTGCAGCCAGTATATGCTATCGGGACTTGTCGGGACCAAATACTGCTCTGCTTTTCCCATCTCAGAACCTGTTTCAAACCCTCCCCCTTCTGCCTTTTTATTTTAATAAAGCAAAGGAACAAATTGGCTCCTTAACACAATTGTTTCATTATATTCTGAGGCTCATATGTGTACAGCATGTACAACTGAGAGAGATTAGGTGTGGGGGAGAAGGGAAAAGGAAACCTTGTGTGCTTTAAAAAGCATCACTGTATTTCTGAGGTGCCATAAAACGCTTATTCTCTAACGTGAGTTGTTCTGTGTGGTGTTCTTCTACCGCCTGTTAAATCAGTGGGGCTGTTTCTGTTTGGGGTTTTCTTGGTTGTGGGTTTTCTTTAATGTTTTGCTGTAGTATATGTGCCCTTCAACAAGGGGAGGAAGTTGGGTCTGGGGTGTTGCCTTGAAAAAGCAGGGAGCGGTCCCTCTGTCACCCTGCTTTTCTTGTGTGCTTACTGGCACTTCATCTGCCTGTTGTCTTTAATGAGTAGTGTGTATTTTATATCATCATTCCAATTGGGAATGAGTGTGGAGGAGGAGAAGAATGAGGTAATGCTTCCTCAAAGGCATCTGTTGCTGCTAAATAACTTACTGCTGTGTGTCCTACCTCACCTGGTGAAACTGCTGTCTCATAGCTGCCGTGGGAATGTCTGCTTCTCTCCAATGGCCGGGATTTAATTTATGTTCAGAGTTTTGCTATTCTTTGACTTAATTGTTTTACCCAAATCCACAAGGGTGCCCGTCCAGCCTAGAAATGGTTAAGAAGCCAGTGTGTACGTAGGTCTCGGAGTATCTGACGGCAGCTGGAGATGTTTCTGAAGGATAACACCATACTATTTTCACTCTTGAGTTCAGAGGAGCAAACATTTGTCTACTGTTATTATTTGCCCTTTAGTCAGATGGGAGCAAAACTGATCAATATTTTTAGTATGAAAGTAGATATTGGAGTGTAAAATATGAGAGAGACACAAATTATGGCAATTATTGGTTCTTTCCTGAAAACTTGGGAGATGCTTGATTAACTTGTCTTATTAAATGCAAACAGAGTATTAAACAGCAGAACACATAATTGGTTAGGAGAAGACAGCGCTTTGATTTCACAGTTAGGATAAAGGACAGTATTTCAAGGCAAAGAATGGGCTGGCTTTTGTCCCTTGATAACCAAATTTGACAGCATAGCAGCTGTGCTGGAAATAACTTTGTGCAGACAAGTTCTTCTGCAAAGCTTTGTTTGTCTTTATCTCTAAGGCTACTGTGTTTGAAATCCACCTGATTCAGCTGTTCAGAGCCTAAATGTGAAGCTCTTATACTTAGTTTTAGAAAGCCAAAGCGACAACAAAAACCCCTTCTGAAAGGTATGTTAGAGATGGTTGTGACCTGACAGTACTACTCAAAATGAGGACTCTTGGGTCGGTTTCTTCCCCCACCTAATTCTAGGTTAGATTATCATCTTGGTTTCAGCCAGATCTGCACGAGGAACTCAAGTGACCTTTTTTCTTGTTTAGAGTCCTGGAGCTTTTCCTAACAATGTTCCAGTCACTGGACCAGATTAATGGGGTTAGAAACAAGCTCCTCTGGTAGGATTCATCTGCCTCAGTTTGTGCATTGAAGAATCAGGCGGTTGTCTGGGCCTCCTCTGTAGCTGCTGCAGACAAATAAGCACCTCCCAGGGGTGATAAAACCGACTGTCCTTAGTGCTTGCCTTAGGAGAAGATTAATTCCCCCTGAGCAGTGGTGTCAGGTTTTTTTTCCATTAACTATAAACGTAATCTAGGGTTGAGTAACTTGCACTTAGATTCCTGACATAAATAGTGTAGTTCAGGGGGAAAAAAACCCATCCCTGTATCTCTGAACAATGCTGCAGGTGAAAAATACAATTTTTTTTAAACTCTATGCACCGAAAAAATTGAGTTCACGAAAGCTACAGGATTTCATAACTAATCAATGCTTCATTTTCTTCCGTGTCTCAGAGGAGATATCTTACCTCATCCTGAGCTCTGAAAGTCTCTCTTGCCTCTCTTGAAGAATTGGTGAGACTACAGGGACTGGGACGTGATTGAAATGGTTGGTGTAATTGCTCTCATGTAAACTGAGGTTGTGTTTACCGTCCCAATTTACATCGGTGAAATATGGCACCAAAAGCAAGCTAGTGAGCGGAGAGGCTGTTTTCCTTCCCTCTCATGACCTTCGTTGTTGCACGGCTGTGGAATACTCTGCATCTCTGAGTGTCCTCGGGCCGAGGTGTGCTGCAGAAGGAGGTAGCGAGTGTCTCGCAGCTTTATGCCGGGGCAGCAGCAGGTCACCAGGCTTTGCCATGCTCTGGACAGTGTGGCAAAGTTGGCCATGTCTCTCCTTGAAACAGGTTAAATGCTTTTTAAGTGGCTGTGCTTGGGTCTTTTCACATCTTTGTGAACCCCAAATACTCACAAAGAAGCCGTCTCCGAGAAATATAGTGGAGGTTTCTCCAAATGTGCTGAACCTGTTGGGGCAAGAACTTGTTTTGCCCTGAAACCTAATCCAAGGTTTAGCTAGGGCTGAAGATGTAAGACAATTGGTGAATTACGAGCATTTGGTAATTTCTGATGGGTGTTATATTATCTGAGGGGCCAGAGTTCACTGAAGGTGACGTTATAGCTCTCCTGCAGTTCAGTGGTTGGCACTGGATGAGTATAACGAAGATTGATCACAGGCTTGAACCTCTCTTGATACTGATTTTCCAGGTTGGGGTAGGATGCATTTGTAGTATCAATGCGTTTTTTCCCTCCAAAAATTCAAGATGAAGTTGTTTTAGGAGACGGGGTTGGTGATGTTTATTAGTGTGTTAAGCAGGAGTAGCTGAATTCTCTAGGGGGATTGAAGGGCTGCCCTTGCTGCTGTTGAGCAGCGTCTCTCTGCTGTGCTTTTATGGTCTGTTCTAGAACCGGGAAGTTGTGTATTTTCCTTTGGCTTTGCAACTTCCATCTAAGGAGCTGCCCTTATTCAAAGGAGAAAGTACATCACTGCTTCAGCTTCTGTTTGTCAGGAAGGTGTGGGTACTAAAAGCATAACTGTGTAGTTATGGAGAGTTCAGCCGAGCTGTTTCATTAAGTAAGAAGCTCTGTAAGTTGTGACAAGTCAAACCAGTTCTGAACAGTTGCAATGTCGTTGTTTGTCTCTGGTTATTTATTTCCTGCGAGTACATTCATGAAGGCGAATGTTTTCCATTTTCCAGCCACAAGTTCAGTTATGCGGTCAGTGTGGCTTGTGTTTTGGTTGGGCAACACATGAAGCAGAATGCTTGTTGAAAACCACATGATCAGTTGGGAAGAGGGTACTGGTTTTTGGTGATGTTTTAACAAGGAAGCTTTCTGGTGACCAACCTTGTATTTCAGAGCTAATAGGACCTGGTGTTT
>NW_010239625.1:0-14675 GCF_000690775.1 Eurypyga helias | reverse complement strand
CTGTGTACGCAGCAGTTGAGCATGTCTACAGGCTGGCAGGATAAAGTCTTATCTTAATTGAGATAAGGGGGTAGCTCTAATTCAGAACAGGCAGCGCTAGTTTGGTCAGCTGTCAGAAAGGCAGAACTGTGTGGGGGCTCAAGCTGCGCGCCTGAACACTCTCTGTAATAGTTCCTAGCTTTATTAGAAGCCTTTATCCTGATGTGCATGCTACTAGAAAGCCAAAATCCCCATTCAGTTTTCCATGGTGCTCCTTTGCAAGTGGCGTTATTCTTTACTAAACAGATGCTGGGACAAGCCCCATGTTTGGGGGTGGTGGGGGGAGGCGCACAAGTAAGCGAACAGTTAGAAACAAGAGTAGCCCTTACCATGTAGGGGTGCTAAAGGTGAGGAAGAGCTGCTCCCGCAGCAGTGAAAATGGAAAACCAAGGAGGAGTGGTAGAAAACGGTGATGAGTGATCACTGCTGCTGGTGTGAACAGTTAACACTTTTCGTGTTGGATGTAGCCCCATCAGTAGCATTTCTCCAGAAAAGGGATGATTCTGACCTACCACCCCTTGGATTAAACGTTTCTACAAGCAAGCGTACAAAAAATGTTGTGATGCATAGTTCTTAGTGGGCAAGCAGGGAGCTCCTTTCTGTTGTTAATGTTTTTAATCCTTCATTCCTATCTCTAGTCCTGTTTTCTTTCCTTGAGGTTTTGTCTTGTTCCAGTGCTGTATTTCCTGATGTTTGTGTGTCACTACTCTCTGCTCCCCTTAATCCACAACCTCCTATTCCTTTGGGATGACAGCTTTGGTAGAGGTGGATGTTTCGGTGACACTGTCACCGCTGTGTCTAAGCGGTCTGACGTGAAAGCAAAGAGCAGAAACAGAACCAGATGGCCAACTGCTGCAGGAGCTCTCGGCGCCGCAGGAGAGATCCGCTCTCGCAGCCTGGCTGCGTTACGAGCTGCTGCGAGGGGGCAAAGATGATGTCGACGGAGAAGTAGGGCACATCTGGGTCATGCAGCTGTTCTGCCCTGTGCCATCTCTGACTTGGATCTTCTCTTTGCGCTTGTCTGCGCTTGCGGTGTGTTGGAAGTTAACAACTTCTGTAAACTAACAGAGCTTCGTGCCTTTCTGTGCACATCCTCTGGCATTTGATGACACGTCCTAGTAGGTTTGCTGACACATCCCAGTAGATTTGCTGGCCTGCAGTTCAGCCCAGAGCTAAGTAGGTGTGGACACTTTGAAGCCCAAACTCCTCGTTACATTCTGCAATGCTTTTCTGGTATCTTACACCTCACTGCTGGCTACCTGGACTCTGTGAATGTGCTTGTGTCCCCTCCTTAGCTTCGTGATTAGTTTGACTGGGTATTGTCTTTTTTTTCGTTTAAAAGCTGGAATGAATTCAACGCCTCTCTTGAACAGCCTGCAAGCTGGAAGTTGCATGTGATCTCACTGTGTTTATTCATTCACTGTAGTCCTAGGAACTCGCTTTACTCTGAAAAAGACTATTCTGCTGAATTAGAACAGAATCTTCATGGATGCCAAATGCGAAACGGCTGCAGTTTTAATTGCAGAGAGGCAAAAAAAGTTCTGTCTGGGCAGTAGGAATGACAACAACCCAGGGAAGTCACTGCTTCCAAGTACTCCTAACTCTGTTTTTACATCATCAGCAACTATTTCTGCTCTGTCATCTTGAAGTTACTTCATCTGAAGTTTGTCAAGTCAGAATGGTGTCTTACTACTTCTGTCACATCTCCTCTACTTGAATGTCACCTCATCTACTACTTATTAATTCCATTCCCACCACTCTTTCTATCCTGTCTCTTTCCCGGCTTGCCAGACAGCACTGCAAACCCATCAGCCTTGCTTTCTTTCCCTTTGAAGTCGCTGCAGCTCAGTTCACAGCCAGGCTTTGCTGTGTTAGTCCGGAAAACTTGCGGCAGAAGGCTGTCGCTGAATTTTGAAGCCCATGTGGCTGCCCTCAGTGAAGGGATGTGCTGGAGTGAAAGCCAGCGGGTGTTCTTACGCAGGTGCCGATACAGATAAGGGCACTGGGAGGGTTTTTTGCTTTCCTTTCTTACTAAATATTTGCTCCAGGAAGTGCGCTTTCTTTCAGAAGTTACTAGGGAAATGAAAGGAGGGATACAACGCACAGAAATGTCACTGAAGTAACAAGTCGGAGGTGCAGGGCAGAAAGATTTATCTGTGAAGTGTACAGGATGCCAAGTTCGAATTAAGATCCATGTGCGTTTCTTCTGTTTGTCATGTTGGCTGTCAGAGGGGTTTGGTGATAACTCACCTTCATGGGCAGAGAAGGTGGTGCAGCATAGATAAGAGTGTCTGAGAGGGGGAGGAAAAGGAAAGGCTGCACATCAATGAGGAAGACGTTATTTTTGTGTGTTTTTTTCCTAGGGGAACGTCTGCATGAGTTTCTGCAACAGGATTTTCTTGCCTTTATCTTGACTCCTGGGAATTCGTGTGATATGGGGGGCAGAGGTGGAAGTGTGGGCTGGAAATGGTTGTGCTTTCTTGAGTAAGGAGCTAGGAGAGAAGAGAGTGGGTGACTGAAAATAAGTACGTGTCTCGGCAGTGTTGGGGATCTCATCTGAATCCAAACAAACTTCTGTTTTATGTAACAGCACAATTCCTGTTTTAATCGTGTGCTCTTCCTTCAAAGATTTCCAGGGTAAGTAAAGCCAGGAAGTGGTAATTAGCCCTGTTTGTAGATGAAATGGGGACAAAAGAAAAAAGTGGTGTGCTGAATTTCATACAAGGGTTTAATGGCAGTTAAGATTACAGGCGGAACCTTCTGTTTCTGCCCCAGAGAGAAGCTGATGAGCTCTGCACTCGGTTAACATTGCTTTATTTCTCTGTAGCTGTCACATTAACTTGGAGGTAGCGGCCAGGAAAGCCTTGCTGTGCCCAGAACCACTCCTTCAGCCCACAGCTCTCTTCTCCATCCCCCAGCTCCCTGCAAGAGCAGGTCCCTGGGGGAGCCCCACGGGTTAGCTGGATAACCTGGGGGGCCGGGGGTCCCCAGGCTTTCTTCTTTCAAGTGTTGGGGTATAGGGAAAGGGCGGCTACAGGAGACCCTGTTTTGAGGGGTGTGCACGGAGCTTATGGAGGTGAAGCAGCTTGGAGAGCAAAGTGTGTAGCCGTGTAGGGGTTTGGCAATTGAGTGTTCTGTGTGAGGTTCTTCTTTGTTCCTCTCTTCCTTGGGTAACTCAATGCATCTACTCTGGTAATGTCTGCAAAAAGCTTTTAAGAACATGTTACAGAGCAAAACCAAATTCTGAAATATAACAGAGTCTCATTTGGCACTAAGAAAACAAATTTTAGAACACCCGTTTTTATTGAAGGGAAGTAGAGTTTTTCAGACTAGCAATCACATTTTGTTCTTGTGGTTTGAGATGGCGTAAAAGACTTTAAAATGTTTGCCTTAGAGTTGTGTTGGAGAGAATAATATATAGACTTGATAAACAATGGCTTTTTTAATATTTTAAGTTAAAAATGGGTTTCTGACTTTTTTTTTTAAAAAAACTTCAGAAACTGCCCTGCTTTCTCTTTTTAATAGCAAGCTAGTTCATGTATTAAATTGAAATCTGTACAAACTACAGTCAGTTATAGTCAGCTCAGAGCGAGGCCTGAAATAGGTCACATGCTGTTTGGAATAAAATGCACAGAAAAATTATTAAATCTGTTTGGTGGGACCTGAAATACATTTTGAGGTGTTTCACCCACCCCCCCTCCCCCGTCTCCTGTTCTTCTGTGTGTTCTTGTCTGCTTGCTGGGCAATAAAGTGACAAGGTTTCTTGTAAAGGAAAGAAGACATGTATGAAATTGTTGACCCTTTTGTCTTTAACATGGGAGACTGGAGTCTCTTTTTCACTCATTTATTTGAGACCAACTGAAATTCTTCTAGATGTTGTCACATTACCCGAACACCAAGGGGGAGAACGTGTTACTTACTCTCATAGCAAACAGCTTACATTCAACTTAACTTCATTCCTTTATTTCCCCCCTGGATTTGCATTTTGGGTCCTGGTTTTGAAGACAGGGTTCTTCTCCATCCTGTCTGGAGGCGGTAGTGAGGAGCTGCCTTGAGAGGTTAACCCTCTCCCAGCACAGCCAACGCCAGCTGGGGTGTAGTGGTAGTTTTTTTATAGGTGATGCACAGTCGTTGGCTTCTTGTTGTGCCTCATAGGAATTACTGCTTTATGCTAATTTTTTTTAAGTATTCTGAATGCTTTTGAATTAATTACGTTAAAACAGCCTCACCAGTGAACTTGAGCAATAGCTATTTCCAGCAGCATATCTTCTGCATTTGTGTACTGACTTAATTATTGCCTGCACACTTCCTCAGGTTCAGCTGTTCTGCATCAACTGTTGTTTCACATGCCTGCATGTGTGTCCTTTGTGGGAACTAGTTATTTTAATTGTATGCAAGAATATGTATGCGCCTACTTTTTTTTTTGAGGATCATTACAGTAGGTACTTGTAAAATTGTCTGCCAATAAAAACACAAGGTCTGAAAAGCTCCCTGCAGTGTGGATGCTTACCTAAGAAGCTGTTTTGAGAGCAGCTGCACTGTGAAAATAGCTATGTCGACCTGTGTTTTTGTTCTATTTCCTGTCCAAGTGTATCTGCAGTGTAAGTGGAAGGGGATTTTGTTGTTTCCCTTGCACAAACGTGGGAGCTCTGTAAACCCAACTGTCTCTGCTTTCTGTTCTCTCCTCGGCCCCAGTTTCTGCATAGTCATTCGTAGCTGAGAATTGTAGACCCAGGCTGCATGCTCAGGTAAACCTGAGACTTAGAAATCCATCCTCACAGTACTGCAGCCCTCACATTGCTCCCGGTGGATTAGCTGTTGGTAAGTAATGGAACTAAGTTCTGTTGGCCTGGTTTTCTCACTGAAGTAAGGAGACATGTCTGACCTTGTACAGCTTTCAGGAGCTACGCTGTTGAGCAGAAGGCTGTTTATGGTGAGTTATTTTAAGGATAAAGCTGTGATTCAAGAAGTGTCCTTTCCTAAGTACTTTTTAATCCAGCTCAGGATGCACGTACGGGAGCCTAAGGAAGATACCCTGTGTAGCAGTCAGTCTGAACTTCCTACGTGAATCTCTTACAGTACTTGATATAGCCTTGAGCATCCTGACTGTAGAGGGTTGAATTTCTCCACGTTAAAATAGCTCTAGGTATGTTGTTAAGAGTTTTTTAGATTTGCACATACATGGCTAGCAGTACATAACAGTTTTTGATCCCTATCTCACATCACAGGAGATATTAGGCGGTGAGTTACATCGAGTGCTGTCTACCTTTAAATGATTTTTGGGAAATCTACATCAGGAAAGGTAAAACATTGGAGCATTGAGGTTGGTTTATTTCAAGTTTTATCAAAAACTCGCCAAGTACAAAGTGTGTTTGTTTTCCCTTGGCTGACATCACTGGAATAGAGAACGCTTTACGCAGTCAATGGGGCTGTGGAGCGTTAATTCCTGAACAGTGCTGTCTTACGCGGAATGTCCCCTGCTGATCGGGCTGCTATTGTTGCTGCCTTGTCTTTCCAGTAGGACTATTATGTTTCCTAATTGATCATAACTTAACAAGCTAAGCTTGGAGGAAAGAAGGAGGCTTGAGTAGTTGAATTCTCCTTGCCATAGGAACCAGTTCACATAATGAGATAGTTGATGATGTCATTCTGTCAAAGCTTCAAAAAACGTTGATAATGATTTCCCATCCTTGAATAGTTCAGTCTGGGGCCTTTTTATTTTCAGCTTGTGTATTTGCAGCTGTGCTTTAGCAGGATCTCTGAGGAAATGAAAGCAATTAGAACATTTTTTAGATTTTAATTTCTAGCAGCGTTAAGTCTGTGAAGGTTCTCAGTCCAACAGGACTCTCCCAGCGTGGGGTTGAGCTTTGCAAGGGCTGCTTGTGCATGCCTGGCTGAAGACCCGTGAGCAATTCTTGGTGGCTTTGGTAAGGGGCTGCATTGTGTGTACAGTTAGTCACGCATCTACATTTTTGCAAGGGGAGAGTAAAAAATGTATAGTTCCTGTTTACTTAATGGTAGGTCAAGAGGCCAGTCCTCAGATCATTTATCATTGTAGTCACATCTATATGGAAAATTCTGTAGGTGATTGCGTCCAGCTTTTTCTTCTTGTCTGATTCCCTAGGCTGTTCTGTGAACTTCTGATGCTGTAGGCTGCAGGGACGTTTTGTGGAGAATATAATCTCGGGAAAGAACACTTGATGGAAGCAACTTGTGCAGGAGAAATACTCCCTGTGAAAGGAAATCATTCATGGCTTTTAGCTCTTTGAAGCCCATCTTAACACTCCTGCTGGGTTCCTTTTCACTGTGAAGCAATGCAGAGGATTAGTCAGCATCAGCTAATTAGGCAGCAGCAAAGCAAAAAATTTTGTTTAACAGACTGTCCTGATTCAGTTTCCATTCACAGGACTTGCCTGTTGAAACCAAATGCAATAAGGACATCTTATTGATGGCATTTGAAATGTCAGAGCCAGTGTGAGGTGAGGCATACTTAAATGAGTTCTGCACCTGAGGAGGAAATTCAAGGTCATCCCTTGCAGTTTCTGTACCATAACAGCCTTCCTGTGTCCTGTGTGAGCCTGTAGGCAGCTGGAGTACCTCCCCTTTCTTAATGGCTCTCATGATTTGAGAGCTTTCATTCCACTCCATCCTTCTGAAAAGGATGGGAATTTCCTTCGCATTTCTGCAAGTTTGGGCTGGAAGAATCCATATTGGATTGTCCTATGATGTAACTGGCTGAATACCCTTAAAAACCCCCAGAAGTCCTTAGCAGCAGTACCTGGCAGGCCTGAAACGGGAGAGCATGTCTTGGGTTCTTCGAGGGTAGGCTGATGGTGGAGTCTCAGGATCCAAGAAAACTGTGTTTTCCAATATAACACACAGCGACCAGGAGAACTGGCTTCTGTGTAGGAGGTTTGTCTTGGCCCTTCGCTTTGTAGAAGCACTTCAGCACATACTTTGCTGCACGTAGACCTACGTGCTGTGTGCCGAGCAGCCTCCTCTGACCCGGGACCTCACGGAGGAATGCTGACTTCTCAGTTCATGTTTGCATACGAGGACAGGCTGGATTTTACTACTTGCACAGTGGTTCACATAAGATTACTTACAGCTGAGGAATTTGGGAAGAACAACTCAGCCTTTTCTGAGTAGAGATCATTACTGTTAAGTTTTGCCAATTGGGGCGTTAGGTCTGCGTGAAGGAAGACGTTGATCGTTTTTTATTGAGCTTTAAAACAAACACAAAACCGAAACACTTTTTCTTATCAGAACAGGGGATTTTTACTAGCATGCAGTTGACACTGAGCATTTTAAAGAAGACATTGCTGTAGATGATATATCATCTGCAATTAACTGAAATAGCTGGGATATGAAAGAGGATAGGAGAGGACGGGAGAGTTACCTGCTTCATTCTGTCAGATCTGCTTACTGCTTTCTAGTGGGAGGTGATGGTGTTTGTCAAATCAGTCTTATTGCTGGTATTGCTAATGAGCCAGTAAATCATTCCTAAGTCGTTATGACTTTTTGTGCCTCCCGGTTTCAATGTAGGTCCTTGAAACTGAGCCCACAAGCACTTGTCTGGGGAAGGAAGGACAGGTACCCGACAATCGCTGATTAACTGGTAACATCCCTTTGGGTGGCTGAGCCTGGCTGTTCCAACCCTGATAGACAGATGAGAAGAGAGCTAAGATCTCCCTTCCTTGCTGTACAGTTGATGAGGAGCGCTTAGGAGGACAGAACTACTGGCAAGTGCAGACTGGGTGACTTGGGTGGCGAGGTGGCTGCAGCCGTGGAACGGTTTCCCCCAGCTGAAGGGGATAAGGTGGAGAGGAAGCGTGTGGATGGGGTTGCAGGGAACTGAGAGAAGGGAGCAGCTAGGGGTGAGCTAAGTAAGGGGGGAGAAAAGAGTAGAATTTGAAGAAGTGACAGAAACCTGATTCCTTTTCACCTTTAGGCATTGTAGAAAGACTGAATCTGGAAAAATTATTTTTCCCTGCCTCCCACATACCCTGAGGAACACCATCTGCAAAATATTTTTCTTTTACAGCCTATGGAGTACCAGAGTAGATTAGAGCCTATTTTTCCCAGACTTTAGAGGAGAGATCTCTTGGGGCATGTCTACCTAAGTTTCCAGCCAAGCTTCACTACTTTTCTTCCTTATTTTTCTTTAAAAGGTAGGTCCTCACTAACAATAAAAGCAACATAATGATTCACTTAAGGGACTGCAGTAAAAAAAAATGACTGCTTAACCTGTCTGAGGACTGAAGATACCTTTGAAATGATGTTCTGGATGCACAGGGGGTCTTGGATCTTCTTATTCCTGGTGCTCTGGCAGTGCTAGGCATATGGCAGTGTCATGTGGAACCAGGATGACAGTTTCTGGTCTAGCGGTTCCCCTCTGCTCACCCGAGACCCCCACGTCTGGGTTGAGAACTCTGAAACTCAAATATCCTGTTGTCTTCACAGTCTTGTCAATGTTTCAGGATGAACTTTAGGAAGAGATCTTATTTTCACAATATTTTTCCTTTGTTATTTTAGTTTTTTTTCTAGAGAAAGTGGAAGAGATACCTTGTCTGAGGCAGTTTAAGGTGAGTCACGTCTATATAAATAGAACTGCTGACCACACTGGATAAGCTGCAGTGTGCAGAGGACAAAAACGTTTCAGAGAAAGGAAAGCCACCTTGTTAAAATGATCAAATAATTGTAATGCGTGTCCTTTAAGACTGCTGCCAAGGGTACCTGCCGCATCATTTTTTCCTTCCCCCCCGCCCCCCTCCATTCCTTCAAGCACAGGTTCATTTTAAATTGCAATGATTGTTTTCAGCAGGAAGCATGAGGGGTGGGGAGAGCTGCAGTACAGATGTGGGTGCTGCACGTGTGCCGCGAGGGAAAGCGTGTCCTTTCCTTGCCAGAGCTGGTGCGGGGCTTGTAATCTCATTTATTCCCTGTTCCTTTACTCATGATGAATTTGAGAGTCCACCTTTTTTATTTTCTCCGTTTTCCAGTGATTTACAGTGTAAGTAGAACATGATGACCGTGCTTGACTGGACTGGGAATGCTGTCGACAAAGAGACACCTGGAAGTGTGTGGTGCCACTTCACTTAGGGGTTATCTGAGAAGAGATCCTCTCGTGCTGAAGTTGAGGATACTGGGAAGAGCTCAGCAGATCTGCTCTCTAGACACCTCAGTTCGGACCTTCCAAAACAGAGGAAGTCCCTGGTTGTCATTGGGAAAGCAAGTTTGCCCAGAATTAGGATACAGACTGCTTTGTACGCATAGATCCTAACGTGGCGTAGTTGAGCCCACTATGGCATCTAGCCGGGTGAAATCCCACGGTGATGGGATCTGTGCAATTCTTGCCATAATGCGTAAGGTTTTTGTCTTTTAATTTGTCACTCAGTCTTTATTTCAGTCTTCTTGGACATACGTTGGCATAAAGAAAGCTAGTTGTTATGGGAAGGTGTAAGGAAGCTGGAGGACAACGGAAGTTTAGGCTGGAGTTAGCGTATTTCCTAAGGAAGGTTTTGCAGCCATACCCAGTGTGCACTGATGATGCACATACTGTTCCTTTTTCTCAGAGGCTTGGCTTGACAGAGTCAGCTGCCTCCACGTGATCTGTCAAGGTTTTATCAGCCATTCATCCTTGATTGCTGGAAAAATTGATTGGAGTGATGTGAGAAACCAGAGGCTCTGAAAAACCCCATTCTTGCCTTTGCAAATTGCTGTTCATGGATTTAATGAATGAAGTGCGTGGATCTGACAGATATGTGCTTGTTCGTGGAGGCACAGATAAAGAATTCAACTGAATCCAATGAAGCTGAATTGGGCAGCAGGAGTCCAGAAGTTAAGTCAAAAGAAAGCGATCCCACCGCCCCTACCCCAGAGTGCCATGGCTGTGTACATCAAACGTTTGATGTGACATCCAATCTGTTCTACCTGCAGGTTGCCTCTTTTTTTTTCCCCAGCTGCTTTTCTTCCATGTATTCTACGGGGCTGGGTGAATTGTTAGCAGCTCTAAGAGTCTGTAAGCCTGTTTGCCTCAGTAATCTCATCAAGGGAGGAACAGAGGTATTGTTTCCTTTTAGTCATTTTCAAAAAAGAAAGAAGCATGTCTTACTATTGCTGGGTACCCTTTGTTTTTTTAAGTAGGCCAGCACTAAAAATGGAAGTTAAGATCCCAGAAATGACTTTTGATTAGTTGCAAGTTTGAAGAACTCTGTGCAAAAGAGAAGGTGGGGGAGCGTATGCTCCCAGGGACACTGCAGAATGATGTGTCTGTATACTCAGGTGCCACATAATGCAAGAACTCGTGCCTCCAAGGCAAATATGAAAATGAAATTACAGCCTCTCAGTAATATGCAATGATTTTTTCCCCCCCTGTATAGCTTTATTGGATTTTTCTTTTTTTTTTTCTTAGCTCATGTTAAACAGACGTTTCAGGCTTCTGTTTGAATGCATAGGTTCTTAATTTCACCACCTTTCCGTAAAAAAGTACTGGGAGAAGAGCAATGCTTTCTCCTTTTGCAAGTTCTTGACGATCATAATTTTAAAGTGACAGCGTTCCTCTCCCCCTGTCTCTTTTGTTTCTCTGGGAGTGTTATGGTACTCAACAGTGATAAAAATATATGGAATTTTCCAGAAGCTAATTTGAAAATTTGTATCATTTTTTAAAGGCTCTTGCTTGCATGCGTTGTGATAAACCCCAGAGAAATTTTTTTAGTTCATTTCTGGCTTAAAAATTCAGTAGGATTCTTTAAAACAAATAATAAAAAATTCCAACCCCCTCGCGTTTTTTCTATTCTAAATAAATCAAGTGACAGGAAAAAGTTGAACCTTTCCAACATCAGATGTGGGTTTTGCTTTTCTTGTCAAGATGAGTGAGTTTGGCATGAAAACCAAGGATGCCAAGTTTATATGGTCGCAGTAACTTGTGGAGGAGCCGAGCAGGAAATCAATCTACTTGATTATAACCAGAAATGGGGCAGGAAGAAATGTTAGTCTGGTGTTATTCTCATAAATTTGCCCCCCCCCCCTTAATGGGCCAAATTAAGTACTGAATCACTTGGCAGGAAATCCTTAAAGGATTTTAATATAAGAACAAATCTGTGGATAAAGCAGTGATTATTCCATGTCCTGTGCCCAGAAATCCGGTTGTATCAAGGATAACATCTGAATTGGTCTGCTTTAAAAGCTTTATTTCAGATAAAGGGAAATCCTGTGTTGGGAGCATGGGTTACACGACTCGTAACCAACGAGGCCGATGGATCATTTTAGCTTGTCTCTGCAGCGCTTTGTGCTTTTCTGTGTGCATCTTCTTCCCGAAGAAAACCACTGCCTGGCACAAGTGGAGTGAAAGAGGTTTTCTCGCCAGCTCCAAGAATGCGGCGCTTTCATTGTGATCTGAAACGTGCTTTTGTGCGTTGTTCTAGCAGGCACATAGTTCAGCTTCTGCGCTGAAGCCAAGGCTGGAATGCGAGGCTTGTAGCGGCTTTGAAGTAAAAGAACAATCTTTCAATCTCTGAAGTGGTGTCAAACGTAATTTCTGTTGCCCTGGGAATGTTCTTGGAGTCGACTTTGCTACAGACAGGTTATCTTACTGAAAGCATCCTATCCGTTGGGTTTGTCTGCTTGGTAGGAACCAAGAGCAGGTATGGATCTAGCCATTTGCCTTCACCTTGCCTCCTCCTGTCAGTGATAGTAAAATTATGCCAAGTGACTTCTATTTGACCTTCTTTGCATTAAATGTTTCTGTGCTTTATTTGCTTTGGAAGCAATATATTGGGAAATCATTTGGTGTCAGGCAGTGGGATTGAGATTACCGAGGAACATAGCTGATGCTTGTTTGAAACTTCGGCCTGAAGATCATTTGCAAATGTTATTTCTGTCCTTAGTTTACCCAGTGGGTCTCTTTCGATTATCTCACCCTTTCAAAATTGTGTTCTAGGCATGATACTGTTCACTTAGAACTATCACGGTGATATTAGGTCTTGTGCTGCATTGCCGTGCTGCAGCAAAGCAGAGGTCTGGTCACTCAGGGATGCCGAAATCGTTCCTACTGACCTTCTTCCTGCAGACTCTGAAAGGGTTTTTAAGGCTTTATTCAGTTGGATTGGTTTATGAAGAGAAGGCTCTTGGCCAGTGAAGCCCGGAAGCGTTGCCAGGTTTACCATCCTATTAAATTGAGAGACAACATTTAAAAGGCAGCAATTCAACAGCTGTAACAGAGGTCGGTATGCTGGCCAGCACATACTCTGGGAGAGGCAGCCTACCACAAGTGATGGGGAAGGAAAAGGCATTTGGATGTACGGGTTCACAAAACTCCGTGGGCTTTGCACTCAGTGAACCTGTCCAGTTGCATTTTTCCATAAATCGCGGTGTTTCAGCATGCCCAAACTTTTATTTCTGAAGAGTCTGCTCTCCATTTAGAGGCAAGTTTTTTCCTTATGTCTCTAATATAGTTTGTGGGGGAGTTTTTGTGGTTCTTCTTTTGTGGTTTTATTTTCTTTGGTGGTTTTCTTCCCCCCGGTGCTCCCTCTCTTCGTACCTGCAGAGTTAGGCAGCCTGTTGTTCTACAGAGCCTGTCAGCAGACCTGTCCAAACAGGGTTTCTCAACAAGACGTTAATAGTACTGGGGCTTGCCGCGTTCTGGGAAGGAGCGATGGGAGGTCCAGCAGCCGAGGCTACAGCTGCTGTGCTCAGACACAGAGCCATTCTTACCAAAATCCTTATTCCTCAGTGTCTGGCGTTTTTCCGGGTGTTGTAGGTTACCTTGTCGCAGGGGGAAGGGGCAACAAGAAGAAAACTTGACAGTAGCATCCTTTAAATCTTTTTAAAACCACTCATACTAAAACTACTAATATTTTTAGAAGCACTTTCCCTGAGCAATTGCCACTTTCAACACTCATTTTTCTAGTAAAAAGGCATTTGAAGTCCATTTCATTTTCATAATCTTCATTTAAATGCAGTCCCTTTAACTATACAAGTGGTAATTGGATACACAATTTACTAGTTCTGGAATGCAGGGTGTTTGGCACTAACAGAATTTGAATTAAATCAGTTATGAGTTCTCCTATTTAATCTGTAAAGACATGTCTGCAGCTTTTCTGTAGTGATTTAAAATGATGGGGATGGTCTTGATTTAATTTGCAAATACCAGGCCTTCTTGTAGGTAAGCCTAGGTTATATAGTTAGAGCAAATCCATAAACAAAAGCTTCTGGCGAGCTTGTAGTGAGCAGTAGGAGCCTGAAAACTAGTTACTTGCTTAACTGGTGCACTGCATCAGTAGTGCTTAAACATTCTTATTTTTTAATATCTTGATTTCTAGAAAGTTTACTATAAAAAGTATTTTTTAAAAATCCCTTTTGGAAAATCATTCTGTGTTTTTCCAGATCATAGAACACAGGGCACAAAGGAAATGCTATTCCTGCCATTGCAGATTTCAGACCCTTTGCAGAGGCACAGCTCTGGTTTACTGTTGCAGCCCTCAAAGCATGAAATTGTCAGAACATCCAAGTAATAAACTTGTGTGCTTGAAATCTATCTGGGGCTTCCCAGACATTCATCCCTTAGGAGTTCTTCGCAGTGTTTGTTTTCCTGCTGGAAATACAAACATATCAGTTGCATAATAACTCAGTACATGTTCGGAGATGCTTATAAACAAGTTCCCTAATCCTTCCCGGATGGAGTGGTCGCCTCTTGCTTTGCAGGGTGACGGCGGTTGTACGCTGGCGATTTGCTTTGGGTACGCGGTGCTCTGCGTCAGAGGCTGTGCTTGCGCCAGCCCAGCTCTTGGCACAGCACAAGCTTTTAGCCTGTTCTGTAGTAGTGTTGTAAAATAATTGCACGTGGACAACCAACTTTCTCTTCAATCTGTCCTACAACGAACCCCGAAGGAGGATGTGACTCCTCCACTCTGAGGTTTTGTTGCCTGGCCTTGGATGTTCACGCAGTAGATCTCAATCTGCATCCTCAGATTTTAAGATACATTTTTTGGGGGGTGGACATGACGTTTTTCATCCAGTACTTTTATTTTCATTCAAAGACCAGTCTCCAAATCCTTACTGTGGCCAATGTGTGCTCTTTATAAAAACACTCATCTGCAACTATTGATCGTGATAACTTCTTTGCACCAAATGACAGCCTGCCTCTGCCAGGGCATGCACCTCTTACTGCATGGCAGTTGTCACACAGGAGTCTGGCACCCCTGTTTCCTTTTATAGATTGGACTTGAAGGTATTGGTGGTTTTTTATTTTCTCTCCGTTCCTCTTAGAAAAATCGAGTCCCAGGACACGTGTGGATAGTTGAGACTTAAAAGCCACAGCCTGTTCCCCCTTGGGAGAAATCAGAGGTGTTGTGTCTTGAAAGTTGACCTGTGTGATTGGACCCACAGGCACAACAAGTGCCTCCAAATTATCAGTGCCCTTGGTATTCCCCTGAGGACACATCTGGGTTCACACGGTCATGGCCTTAACGTGCCATACTGTGACCCTGGAAACCTGGCTCCTGATCTTCCCCCCCTCCCAAAGCTATTTTGTAGTCCAGCTACCTCGTTTCCCAAGCAAAATTCCTAGTCTTTAGTGCTGCGCTGTAAGAGTGGTGTAGTTGATTTGATGCCAGTCGACACGCTGGAGGGAAGGG
>NW_010239624.1:936-1324 GCF_000690775.1 Eurypyga helias | reverse complement strand
GGAGCCGGCTCTCGGCGCCGAGCGGAGCCCCCGGTGAGGCTGGTTAAGCCCCATAAATTATGTTTGGGTTACCTGCTGCATGCTTAATCAAAACAGCGTATTTCACCCGCCGGTTTGACTGATCTCCTCACCCCTTTTCGTAGCTTTTTTCATGTCCTCTTTCGCTCCGATATGGATCCAATATCTCCCGCAGCGTCCAAGGCCATAAAGATAAAAAATGGGGTAGTTGTGGCAGAAGTTTATTGGTGGGAAAACACGGGCACGCACAAACCAGCCCTGAGAACTGTTTTTTGGGCAGACGCGCTGCAGGGATAGACCCGGATTCGATTCATCCTCTGTCCGGAGCCGCTCCCGCCGGCGCTGCCACAGAGATGCAGTCCCTTGCGAA
>NW_010239624.1:0-544 GCF_000690775.1 Eurypyga helias | reverse complement strand
ATCCCCCTGCCGATACCCGTGTTGGGAACAGCACGGCACCGCAGCCAGCGGGAGGGTCGGGAAGCGATTTATAACCACAGAAGGTTTGTTATGTCCGACTCATCGGTGGGAAACGGAGAGAAATCTCCGAGACGGGCTCTTCAGAGCTGCTTCCCGCCCAGCGCTGCGCATTAAAGCGTGCCCGTCAATTTGGAGCTGCAAGGGAGCCCACGGAGCAGCCAACTGCTCCGCTCAGGCTCCTTCCCTGCTCCCATTGACGATTCGGGGACGGCATCCGTGTGCCACAGCACACCCCGGCACGCTTGCAACACGCCCCGGCACGCTTGCACCCGTGTCCCCCAGCTGCGATTTGGCCCAGGACCAATCCCCTTCTTTGGTCCCAGGGTGCCCGCAGGATTCCGGCACTGCCAGGATTCCGGCACGGCACCCTCTCCTCCTGCTGCTCCTTCCAGGCCTGTCCCCAAACTCTTCCTGCACCTCAGCACCATGCCCATCCCAAACACGCTCCCCGTGCGAGCGTGCCAACACGGCGATCCCCCCGCCT
>NW_010239623.1:11471-12610 GCF_000690775.1 Eurypyga helias | reverse complement strand
GCCCGGCTCAAAACTCCCCCTGTAACCCCCAGTTTCTGCCACAGTCCAATACGGACAGGCCGGACACACAGAAATAGCGATTTTTAATTAAAAGGCCATAAATGGTGAACTGTTGACAGGAATCCCCTTTCCTTTCCCACCCGAAGGGCAGCAAAACTGTGTGGAAAAGGCCCAGTTTGGAATTGCCACGCTCCCGCTACAAAAAGCACAAGAAACCTGTTCAAAACGATACACTTTTATTTGTAAAAGATTGTATAAAAACCCGCAAAGACTTTCAACATCAAAAAAAATCCTTATTCTAAAAAAATAGCACCAGGGAGAGTTAGAAACCTTTAAAAAGTTATTAAAAAGGCATTTGTGAAATCTACCTCTCCTTACATTTTTAGAAACACGTAACAAAAGGCAGCTCTTGCAGGGAAAAACATCTCATGGAAGACTCGTCTGCTACAGTTCTCACCCCAGAGGCCTAATTCCTCTTTTACCTCAGGTTACTTCCCAAAGTCCTCTTTTTTTCCCCTCTATTTATTTTTCTTTTCATCAGATAGGAAAGGATGTGCGATCTGGAGTAGGAAACCAGAGATGCCTTGAGAGGAGGCGACGTAAATTAATGCCATCGGAGGATCCCAAGGCAGAGGAGGCCGTCACCCCCCAGGCCCCACATCGGGCTCCGTACGGGGACTGTGGCGGAAGAATTAGTGTTGGGGCTGGGGTCCAGGCTGGGCGTAAGGATCAGAGGTTGGCGAGGGGTCCAAAACCAGCTGATGCGGCGGAGGTGACACCAGGCTTCCCGCACCCACAGCGCCCACCCCATCATGTCCCCAGTCAGGGGCTGGGGACACAAGATGGCGAGAGGGGGCTGCTTGTCCCCTGAGCGCCTGCCGAGCACCACAGACGGCAGCCTTTTCTTAAGGCTCAAACACACTTTGCTGAGAACAAAACCCCACAGCAAGACTTTAAAGAGTAACCTCCAGGCAGGACCAAGGGGAAAACAAGGCCTTTAAAGCACCTGGGCACCCCTTCCTGCCCATACTCGAGTGCGGCCTTGGGTTGGAGGCTGAGAGAAGATGGTCCTCAGAGCCTGGAGATGGGCTGGGTGGAAAGCTGCACACAAAAGGAAAATAGGAGAGGCTGCCGTCCTC
>NW_010239623.1:7074-11388 GCF_000690775.1 Eurypyga helias | reverse complement strand
TGCGGAGGGGGGGCGAGAGTGGCCCCGCTTGTCAGAGAGGTAGAAGGAGCCAGGAGAGAAGCTCTCATTTCCCACGGATGCTGTACAACACCTCATGAGACAGCCTGGCATCAGGCGAAGCCTTGGCCCAACACAAACCCACAGCTGGCACATGCCTCGTTTTGAGAAGGCACCCAAGGACTGTGCCAGAGCCAGGCGACACGTTGTAGTGAACAGCAGAGGTAGGGGGGCAGGGGGACCGAGCAGGGAACGTCTCGAGGTGTTTCAGTGCATTGAAATGTGCATTGGAGTCAGGAGTCCCCAGGAGATGCCTGCCAGGACAGCAGCCCCACGGTGACGGAAAACCTGGTAGGGGTGGATGGGCTCTGCCGTGCCCACACCCGCATCCCCCCGGATGCTGGCCATGGGAACTGCACGCCCAGACATCCTGGATAGCAAGACAATCACTCTGGCAGAGCTAGGGAGCGGAAGAGGGCAAGGAAAAGCAAGCATGACAGCGGCCGCAGCAGCTCCTGGGTTGAGGATACGGCCCCAAGAGCCCCCCAGCACTGTCAGGCTGGACACACAAGCAGCAGCAGCATCCCACCTCCCTGCAGTCGTGCACGGGGAGACGGGCATGCGGGGAAGGAGAGGTACAGCCCTGCCTGTGGACCCCCAGGACCTGCCCCCCCCACAGGGCAGTGCCTGCAGCAGGGGGGGCATGCCCTGCCCGCGGCGCCGGATCGGCACGGGGCGATGCCAGTGCTGCGCTCCTGCATCCCTCCCGGGCTCAGGTGGGAATTTCCTGCAAGGAACCCCTGCACCACAACGCAATACTGCTCGGGCTCATGACATCGTACGTGACACTGGGGGGGGCGAGATTTCAAAGACAACATTGACCACTGCGCTATCCTGCCTACCGAAGCACCACATTCATTTGGGAAATGAATGCTCAGAGAACATTATCCTTTATGGACACTGGAGCCCAAATCCTCCCTGCTTTGACTACTATGTAAGCTTTCCAGCCACTCAGCAGGATTTTAAAATGTAAGGAAAAGTTGTAGATACTTTAAAAAAGGAAGTCGTAAATATCTGTAAACTACAGCCAAACATATAAAACAATATTTCTTTAGTTCTAGCTAGAAAAGTAATTCTATCACCTCACAGTTCAGTTTCAGCTACATTCAGGTCTAGGAATCTCCACATTCTTATGTAACGCCTTAAAGCAGCAATAGACGTTAAACAACAAATTTAAAAGTTTATCAAAAAAAGTCTTAAAAAATAACAATAAAAAAGGATTTGGTTTCTGTATCCTGCGTGTTCAGTGTGTGTAACCTGACCAGGGTCCCTTACACCTGCTGCTACACACTTCAGGGATTTTTGGCAGTTGCTTCAAGAGAGGTTTTGTTTGTTTAGGAAAAGCAGTAATTCACTATAGTTCAAGTTTGCCCGCAGCACCCCAGCAGCTGCCTCCACACTTACTGCTCAGCAAGTTGTGACTTTCCAGCTCTAGGCTAAAACGGAATATTTAATGCTCTGGAGGAGACTTCCCATCTCATCAGCTATGCACAGAGCTTCCTGCGCTGGGTAATTAAAGCTCTTCTTGTCCATCATTTTTCTACGTATCACTGCCATTAGTCCCTTTAAAGAAAAGTTACCCTGCCAGGTTCTTTGGTTAAAGACATTCCTCAGCTCTCCCTGCGGGGCCAGGCTGCCTTCCCACAGCACGTGGCCGGGGAGGGATGGTGCCATGGCAGAGTCCGGCGGCCGTGCCCGTCCCTCTCCCTCCACGGCAGCGGAGCTGTGCATCTTTACCAGAGAGACGAGGGACGCTCGGCTTGCTATTCACAAGCAAAGTAATCCTTGAGCGGGGAAAAGAGGTGCTGGATGACGGGGACGCTCCACGATCTCCCCGGCAGCTTCTGGCGAGCCCCGCGGCCGATGTTGGAGACGTCCGTGTAGTGGAGGGGGAAGCCGAAGATCCTGCGGAGCAGAGGCAGAAGAGGGGTTGAGGCTCGCTGGCTGCCCTGCTCCCCCGGTGCCATGGCCAGGACAGTCCCACTGCCCCTTCTCCATGTCCAGCCAGGGCTGCCTCGAGCCCCAGCCTGTGTTTTACAGTCGTGCTCAGCTGAAGTATCTCCCTGCTAAGTCTGTGCTCTCCACCAGCTCGCTGACATCCCTTCCCCGTGCAGCAGCAGGCCAGCACATATCGCTTCCCACCCAAAGCCCTTGCAGCATTCGGCACAGGCGAGGCAGCAGTTCCTCTGCCCAGAGCCCTCTGCACTCGCCCCAGGGCAGCGGCAGACGATGGCAGAGGAGAGCCCGCACCTCCCACGGCCCCACTCCTGCGGACGCAGCCACTCTGACAAGCCATCCCGCACGAATCTGTGCCAGCTCATCTGCCCCGTATGACTCAAACCACTTGCAGACGGGAACCGAGTGCCCAGGGCCGGCTGTGGGATGCGACCCGTCTGGCAGAGCCGAGCCAGGAATGAAGGAGCCCCGTGCTGCACCTGCTGGCCCGTGGAAATCTATACATGGCAAATATGTGCATGTGCCTCCCACCCCGGACATGCCTGCGGGCTGCCCCAGCTCCGCGAGCTCACAGCACCAGTGCATTCACAGACACTGAGGGCAGCCAAAATTAACCGCCAGCCATGCGAAAATTTGCTATTAAGCTCTGGAATCCACTACGGTTACGGTGCACAGCTATACGCCATACTGGAACACCAGTGCACGGCTATACGCTGTACTGGAACACCAGTGCCCCTGGGAGAGCCAAAGGATGGACCAGAAGTGTTGATGTACACAGCCCTGCGCAGCCACTGTCATCGCGGGTTTGGAGCCTTACTAAAACCAAGAGACCTTGTCTCACAGCCAGGATGCAGAAGGGGGCTCCTGTCTTACCAAAGTGCCCGTCAGGTGGAGCTACTGATGGCCTCTCCTACACATTTCCTACCGAAATACCCGCAGACTGCCTGCCTCCAAGGCTGGAGCAGAAGTGTCCAAGTCCCGGAGTATTGCTGCTCCAGGCTGTTGCTGGATACAGCACAACCACCACCGTCCCCGTGAGCTGCAGCAGGTCCCAGTCCACCGCCACCTCCACGAGCAGCCGATGCCCCTGGGAACACACCCCGGCAGAGCTCCGATTTCCCAGTTAAAGGGAGATGCTGGCAGGGATTAAGACCCTGGCATGCTGGCTCCATTTTAACATTGCATTAGGAAAATAAAAGGAAAAGCACAACAGAGAAGCCACCTCTCAGCCAGGAATCAGCCTAGGCACTGAATAGTGGGGAGTAAAAAGCAAATGCTAAACATCTACAGACAATAGAAAATTCCTCCTCCCAGCTCTGCGTGTCAAGTCCTCACCCAGCCTCCCCGGCTTGGCCAAGGTGGTTACAGCACCCTGCAAGGAACCACCAAGTTGTCAGAGGTCATTTTCCATGAACTCCGAGCTCCTGCCTGCTCCAGCACATGCCAGAGCAGAGCAGCTCCTCCCAGGGCAGGCGCAGGAGCCCTCTTCCGCATGGCAGCTCCCTTCCCGAGCCACCCAAACAGGCGATAAGCTTCAGGAGTCTCCTACAGCAAGCACTCTGCTCCCCAGCACGGTCAGAGCCCCGGCATCCTCAACAGTATCGCCGTCCTGGCTCATTAGCTGTTCCTAACGGTGCTGGGCAGTGCCAACCCACTTCCCCAGTGCCCTCAGTAGCTTTTCCTGGCAGCACTTTTGGAGGAGCCCTGTGCCCATGGCCCCCCGCCTGCCTCTGCCCAGCAAGGCACCTCCAGGAGCATTGCCCTGGGCTATTTCATGGAGACAGCTCTGAGTCAGGAGCTGGGCACTTCCATCTCCCCAGTCAGATGAAGTTCAAGTACCATTTAAATGGCACAGAGACAAAGGCTGTTTCCCTTTCAAATACCTACATGCCTCTAGCTCAGCTTTAATTACTTTAAACTCCAACAAAAACTGGCAATTTAAATATAAACAAGCAAAAATATGTAAAACCAGTCTGTGCTCACTGGCTGAGGCTTTGGCTGTCTGAAAACTCCCGGTTTTGTTGCTGGAAGTATTTGCTGTGCAGGGCTGCTAGTAATGGGGTTTTACTCTGCTCCAAGTCCTTCTGTTCTGTGAATTTGGGGTGCTACGAGGTGTGGACAAAGTCTGGAGGAGCACAGTCGTGCCGTGCTGCAGCAGCCACAGTGTGAGCGGCCCCAGGAAGGCAGCTGCTTGGATTCATCCCCGGCAAACCCCTGCATGGCACCGACCAGGGCGCGGGGCTGCCATGCAGCACCCCACGCCAGCCTCGGTCCTACAGGCTGGTGCACATGTGCGTCCCC
>NW_010239623.1:6449-7033 GCF_000690775.1 Eurypyga helias | reverse complement strand
TTCCCTCCACAGGTTTCAGGTCCGGGGATGGGAATGCTGCTACACTCTCCCCACGGCTCACGGCTGCTCATTAGCAAGCGCAGTATCGTGTGCGCATCACGGCGGTGAGACTGCTCCATACAGGAGCTGCAGCTCTTCAGCTCCCAGGAGCTGGGCTTAGGGCCAAGGAGGAAAGCAGAACCACAAAAGCACCATGAAACAAAACCACGGTGAGAGATTCAGAAGGACAGCGGTGGATTACCTGTTCATCCCTGGAAGGTTGCCCCAGAAATAGCGTGCTCGGTGGGCAGCGGATATCTTGATAGCGTCGATCATAACCGGGTTACACTGCAGGCCACAAGAGATGGAAGAATTACGTCAGAGGAGGTGTGGGCTCGGCCCTCTTCTGCGCAGGAAGCTGCTCGCCACTGCAGGGACCTCGAGTCCTCCCAAGGATCCCTCATTCCACCCCAGAGCACAGCCCCATCGGCAACCTGGGTTCCCACGTCTTAGCCACGGCCAGCCCTTAATGAAAACCACAGCACGCTTCCGTGCAGATTCCTCTGGGGCAGGATTGGGCCTGCCAGCCCCCAATGGAGCTTTTG
>NW_010239623.1:0-6434 GCF_000690775.1 Eurypyga helias | reverse complement strand
CCCTGGCTACCACAGAGTTAAAAATCTTTTCCAGTCCCTGACCTCCCTGTCCCCAGAAATAACAGGCGTTGCTCTGAGCAGATGCTTTCTGCATGGCTGGCAAAAACCTCCCCCCAGAGCACCAGCGCTCGGGGTTAACGTGCTGAAAGCCAGAGGGGATCCGGGATCCAGAGCCCAGACTAAAATGCCGGCATCAGGGCCATATTAAACCACAGCCCCCTCACAGCCCCAGCACCCCTTGCACAGCCCAGTGTCTCCTGCTCTGGCGCCTTTCCCAAAGCAAGCGGCAATCCCTACCTCCAAAAACCGGGAAATGTCCCTCTTGTCATTGACCCTCATGGCCACCACATTCTCAAACATCCAGAAGAAAGGCCGCTCCTCTCCTGCCTTGGGACGGGCGTAGTTCAGGAGGTGGTAGAATTCAAAGAACATCCTCCCGGTTCCTTCTGCAAGGGAAGGAATGAGCTGTGGCACGGGGGGCACAGGCCTCCCCACCGCGACTGGCATGCACAGAACCTCTGCTCTGCAGGTGCTGCCCCACGGTTTGCGACTCCGGGAGCCACCACCAATGCAGACCGGGGCTGAACCTGGACTTTCAGGTGGCTCTTTAGGAATGCCCCGGGGGTGCCCAGCCCTGAGGAGGAAAAGCAGCCTTACCATACAGCCCCTTCCTGGCTGGACTGACAAGGGAGATGTCGTTAGAGGGGCTTCCACCGATCACCAGGTCGAAGGGACCCCACTCCTCGATCTAGAGCGAACAGACAGGCCCAGTCAGGAGGGTCCCTCCTCCCTGGCAGGGCAGGGGGCAAGCTGGTCCCAGGGCTGTGGGGCGAGCCCCACACGGCCGTGGTGCCCCATTCCCAGCCCTCCCGCAACAGCTGTGCTCACGTTTCTCTTGGTAATGTTCCTGACATCCTGCACGTAGGTGATGTTGCCCTCGTGCCGCACGGTGCCCACGGCAATGGGGTCTTCGCAGATCTCCGAGGCGATGTACTTCTCCACTTGGATACCCAAGTCCTTCAGCACCAGGTACCCTGCCAAGGGACACAGGCCTGAGGTTGCACTGCTCTCTTTAGTCTCCCGGTCTCCTTCGTCTGCGCAGCTCGACGTGGCCACTTTTGCTTGTCCTGGGTGGGTGCAGTTACACAGGACTTCTGGTTGAGCAAACCGGTTTTCCGACCTGTTCCTCCAGGCAGGTTTGCTCCCAGAAAGCAGAACTGAGTGAACTGAGTCAAACCAGTTCCCCTCAGGCACTTCTTCACCAGGGGCCAGGTTACCAGCACCCCCACAGCTCCTGCTCCTCAGTAAAACCAGCCACCCAAGAAGGAATCACTGTGAAGGAAATTCCCATGCCCTCCCTCCATCCTCCGCAGCCCTGTCCAGCCCTGCCCTCACCCCTTCTGATGGGGTTCCCCACTCCTTGTCCCTTCTCCCCTCCAAGCTTTCAGAGACAGGTTTGAGGCCATGGAAGTGTTCATCCCAGACATGCAGTGCTGCGAGCCGCCAGGACGGTGCCCTTCCCGTGCCTCACCTGTTGCTATGCCATCAAACAAAGAGAGCACTCGAATTGGTCTCCTCTTCGCTGCTGGGACCGTTGGGTAGATTTTGGGTGCAGCCTGCAATGAACACTGCAATGAAGCCCCAGCTCCCGGCAGAGCTGTGATGCCCTACGAGGCCAAACCTCAGCATTGCCTCCACCTTTGGGGGAACACCCGAAGGGCCAAGAGCCCAGCACCTTCCGAGAGGCTGGAGGAGCGAGATCAAGGCAGAGGGCTGAGGGATTTTGCCCTCCGTGGCGCCCTCCCTCAAATCCCAGCGTGCTGACTCGCCTGCCCGCAGCCCTTACGTATTCCTGTCCCTTGTCGCTGGTGAAGAAGTCCTGCAGGCGGGTGTTCCAGTCCTGCCGGCGCTGCAGCACCCCGTAGCTCCCCTGGGGCTGGCACATATAGCAGTTCCAGGGCTCCTGCTCTTTCGCCTTGGCCGATGTCCCTCGCCCCACCAGCACCTCCAGACACTCCACACAGAAGCACCTGCCCAAAGCACAAACAGCTTGTGCCCATCACCTCCAGAAACGGCCCTGGGACAGCCCAGCCTCTCCTGGAACACCCCAGCCTCTCCTGGAACCTCCCCTGCCTGGCACTGGAGCTCCTGCCCCTTTTTGCAGGATGTTTTCCCAAGCAGTACCCCGATTTTTAGGGCTGCTAACCAACGCTGGTGACCCAGGCGTGGGTAAAACTCCTGCCAACCTGGCTCAGCAGGGATGGGCAGGGATGGCAGCTGCCTGGGGCCCAGCACAGGACCCTGCCCAGGCTCACGCATGATCCTGCTTCCCTGTGGCTCCCCAGGAGCAATGCTGGGAGCTCAGCCCGCGGAGCAGACGGGTCCCTCAGGGCTCACCTGCAGCAGCTGGCATTGCTGCAGAGCAGCAGCTCCTTGCCTTCGCAGCAGACGGTGCAGTAGGACTGGTAGCCATCCTCATCATACATGTAGAAGAGCTCCAGGAATCTATCCTAGCGAAAGGACAGCCGGGAGGAGAGGACAGAGGATCAGGATCTGTGCTCAGAGCGTGAACAGAGAACGCAGCTTTGCTCCATCCCTGGTGCACGGTGAGAGCTCGGAGATGAGCATCCTTGGTGCTTCAAGCAGAGAACACGCCAAGGGACAGCCCCATGGTGGGTGCAGCAGGGCCAGGATCTGGCAGAGTCACCCCTCCTGTCCCCGCACCCCCATTCTCCGGCTCCAGGTCCCCACTCGCCCCGGCAGCACTTACCCTGCACGTCTGGCACAGGCCCCCCTGGAAGAGGGGGGGGAGGAAGATGGCCGGGTTCCTCCTCCCGCAGGACAAGCAGCTCTCTGTGTGGCAGAGACCTGTGCTCAGCCTGGGGCAGGGGCCCCCACACAGAGCGCGGATCCATGCCCCCACCCCACTGCGAGCCGCAGGGGCTGGAGCTGCTCCTCCGGACCACGTCTGGCTGCCCCAGAAACAGGCCCCGCAGGCAGGACCTGCACAGCATCTGCTCCCCGCAACACAAAGGGACACCCAGCAACCTGCAGTCCCCGCTTTCCCCCCTTTCTACACGGTGTGGCTAAAAAGGGACCCTCGTTCTTTGCCGAGGGCTACCTGCAAGCCCCACACCTTTTCCCAAGAGAGACAGGGCCATCGATTACCTTCAAGACTCCCACCGTGGTTCGTAACTTCAGAAACCATTTGCTCTTTATAAAACAAAAAAAAAAGGGGAATTTATCAATCCTTTTGTAACAAAATTTAAACGAGCTCTTACAGGCGCCTTATTTCTTGCACCAAAGCAGCTTGTTTGAGCCTTGCACAGAAGGCAGGCCATGGGCACCCTGGAAATCTTGGTGCAAAACCCATCTGCCCACTGCTGGTGATACAGAGCCAGAGCTCAAAGTGGCCGCACACAGATCCTGTCCAAGCCGAGCGAATAAAGCAGCCCAGCCTGCAGTGCTACGTCTTGCAGTTGGGTTTGCTGGTGTCTCATAGGGCACAAGTGAGCAACACGAGGCCACAAAAGCCTTTTCCCTCTGGAAACCCAGCTCATGGTCCCTGGGAAGAGCCGAGACCTTTCCCAGAGAGGCTTCCCAGTGCTTTCCAGGATGCCCAGGCCACGCTGCTCCCCAGCTCTTGCTGCTGGTTACCTCGGGTCTGGTCCTCTTCCACTCGCTGCTCTTTGCCATTGTTGCAGAGGTTGGTCTTCAGCCTCTTGGTGGGGGGACACTGCTCGAGGGACAGCACCTCTTCCGTCCCTTTCCTTAGGATCCCGTTCTCTGCAAGGGAAAAGCATCTCCCTGGGATGAGCCTCCAGCAGAAGGACATCCCCAGCGCACCCATGTCCCACCCCAGCCAAAAGCAGAGCCCTTCCTGACCACCCCACACATGGCTCAAGGCTCAGCCAGGTCACCGATTTCCAGGAGCAATGACTGGGAGGGTGAGCAGCCCTGGGGCCACCTCGGGGCT
Source organism: Eurypyga helias (assembly GCF_000690775.1). Lineage (NCBI taxonomy): Eukaryota > Metazoa > Chordata > Aves > Eurypygiformes > Eurypygidae > Eurypyga > Eurypyga helias. The sequence goes on along the minus strand of NW_010239623.1, from coordinate 2,458 downwards.
GGACCAGCACAGCCACAGCTGCTGCCCATGCCCACCTCATGCCACCACCTGACCCGAGGCTTTGTTTTAGCCCAAGGGCTTGAAGCCGGTGAGCGCCCAGTCGACCATGGGCTTCAGCTGCTCCTCCAGCGACTCCCCGGGGGCGGCTGCAAACGTCTTCCCCGACCGGCTCCGGGCAACCTGCCGAGAGAGGAGGGATGGCCAGGATGACCGAGGCTGGTTCCCCCATCCGGGGAGCAGCCTGGCTGCAGCGTGCATGACCCACATGCCTGCCGGGGCCATGGTCCTGGGCCCCCTCCCCACCACGCGCACATGCACAGGGCTCAGTGTCCCCGGCACAGCAGCAGCTGCCAGATTCCGGCTCTGGGTGTGCCCTTGGCCACAATCCCTCCCAGCAATGATTCTGTCTGGCCTCCACCAGCCCCAATCCAGTCAGGAGCAGGGACAGCCCAGCATCAGCTCTCTCCCAAACCCTGCTCACTGGCAAGCAACAGCAAGCAGAAAACAAAAGGCAGAAGAGGGGCCTATGGGTTTGCAGCACCATAATCCGGATGATGCACCCCCTGGATGGAGATCAGTCCCACGGGGAGCTCAGCCCCACCGCAAAGGGCACCCAGCACCAGCTCAGGACACCTCCTGCCAGCACGACACAGCCTTGGCAACCGCGATGCTGACACAAGTCCGGAGGGAGCCCGACCCCAGGGGGGTCCGCAGACCCTGGAGCAGCAGCAGTTACGCCCCCGATTCCCCCAGAGTAAGCCAGGGAAGCTCAGCCCCACGGCTGCATTTGGAAATAGTCTCAGCAGAGAAAGGAGGGTTTGCCTACAGACATCTGTCCCAGTCATGGGGGAAGCGCTTAGCTCTGGGCTGTGGCAGGAGCTCCCTCCGCTGTTCACTCTCAAGGTGATTTGCAGGCACCATCCAGAACCCACCCAGAAGCAAAGCAGAGAAACGTGCAGGGGCAGAGCCAGGAAAAGCCCCAGTCCCAACCACCTCCCTGCACACTGCCCGGGTTCTGCAGGCACCGGGGCTGAGCAGACGCCCAGCTTCCCGGCCGGCACAGCTCTTCCTGCCCCAGAGAAGCATTTCCTTCACTGGCTCAGCCCTGAGCACAGCCCATCTCCCCCTGCATCCCCCATGGAGCCCCGATGCTTAACATCCAACCCCAGCTCTGCTCCCTGCTTACCTCCAGGGCATGGTATATGGCTCGTCGGTAGGAGACCAGCTTATTGAACGTGGAAGAATTGAAATGCTGCCTAAAGGCCATCAGTCCCACCAGCTTGTCTGCAGAAACCTGCGGGAGAGCGACAAAAGCTTACCAAGTGGCACAGGCGCACTTTGCTTCGGCCGTGTGCCCCACAGCACCGTGCTCCCCGTGCCCTCCAGCACGGCTCTTGAGCCACAGGCCAGGGCGCTGAGCTGTGGCCAAGCTTTGTCTGGCCCATGCAGCCAGGCAAGGAGTTCTATTGTCAGCTTTGCAGAGGGATGAGGGCAGAGACATCGCATTTGCAGCTAGGAAGGGTGTTTTGCACCCTCTGCCAGCTCAGACAGCACAGCACAGGCACCCGGGGACAGCACTCCCCTCCCTCCTGCCTGCAGCTCCGGGCAGATGCAGGACAGCCAAGGGGTTCAGGGGCTCCAGAAGCGCATCCCAAACCAGGCAGAGAGCAACGAGGGCAGCCCTGGAGACCTGAGCTTGGACAAAACCCTGCAAAGGTGCCGGGCAGACACCTGCAACAGGATTTTCCTTTGTTCCACTGCTGGATCCTGTCACCCACCTACAGTGGCCGGCCATTAGTTACTGACACCAGAGCCATGCAGCGCCTGACCACGCAAGATGCCCAGGGAGGCTGCAGACACACCCCACTGGCAGCCCCAGGAATGGGACAGATGGCGGAAATGAGCAGGGGAAGGGATTTCAGCCAGGAAGAAACCAGGCGCAGGCAGGGGCAGGCAGCAGGCTTACCTCAGAGAACTTCCCGTCTCCGAACCACTGCACCCACCGCATGCCCGAGACAGCCTGGCGCTTGGCTGTGGCTCTGTAGGACACGACGATGGCAGGCCACCATGAGAAACCTTTGATCTTTCCCCAGACGAGCTCCCCGATTCCAAAGTCCTTTCCATCCTGAAGGCAAAAGACACCACAGATCAGCCAAAGACACAAACTCCCCATTTTATCCGAGCAGCCGCAGGGGTGGAAACGGCCATGGGACACCCTGCGGAGCGGCTGCGCCACGTGCCACTTGCTGCAGTGGACCTCTGTGCGATGATGGATAAAAGCTGCACCCCCTCCCTCAAAAACACGGCAGAACACCCCCCGGCAGCGCTAGCTCCCAGCCCTGCACCACGCAGCAGCACGGTGGGAAGGTCTCAGCACTGGCAGCCCCATGCCAAGCCCGGCGCCTGGCACGCACGGCACGGTGCGTGCTCCGTCCTGCACAGCCCTCCTGGCACCGGC
>NW_010239622.1:6888-7393 GCF_000690775.1 Eurypyga helias | reverse complement strand
TGGAGGGGGCCAGGTCGCGAGTCAGTGAAGGCTGGGGCACTGCTCTTTCCCACCTACCCATGCTCATCCACGATCCCAGCAACTTTTCCAGCTGAAACAACGCTGGTTTCCCCTCCCCGGTGTGGTTTGCAGCGCTCTTCCCACCAGCCGGGACTCAGAAACTGGAGGCAAAGCCTCCCCCATGGCCAAAGCGAGGGCAGGGAGGGTGAGCGGTTCCGCAGGTCGCTCAGGCTAACCACAACGAAACTGTCTCCCTCTGTGTTCCCCCCGCTTGCGAGGGCGATGAGTCTCGCCCAGCTCTCCCAGCACCGCGCTCTGCCAGAGCGAGCTGGGCCGCCGGAGCCAGGAACAGCTCGGGAATCACAGGAAGAACAAAGCCCTGGCATTACGCAAACGCAGCTCCCCGGGAGCACGAGGGCGCAGCTGATGCTACCCTGCACCTCGGACCCGAGCGACGCCGCACGCCGAGCCTGCCCGTCGCCGCTCCGGGCAGGGTGTTTTCCCT
>NW_010239622.1:6566-6829 GCF_000690775.1 Eurypyga helias | reverse complement strand
GCCGCATCAGCCCAGCCAAGCCCCACGGCTGCAGAGCAGCCATCAACGCGGGGGAGAGCTGCCCAAGGCCCAGAGGGAATCATCACTGCCCGAAATGCAGATAACACCCAAAGGTGTCCCCCCCAGGGGCTGAGGGCCCCCCAGAGACCAGATAAGCTCGAGATGAAAACAAAATGCCTGCAAAGTAACCGTACCCTGCCCCAGGTCAGCACTTTCGGAGCCGCGCTCGGCTCCCCGATGCTCAAGGGCTATATTAAGCCCCC
>NW_010239622.1:6120-6322 GCF_000690775.1 Eurypyga helias | reverse complement strand
CTCCAGCTAGAGCGGCAGAGCTCCGGCCTCCCCCCACGCATCTCGCATTCAGCCCACGGCCGTCCTCCGACGGGAACACGCTGCTGCCAAGGCTTCTTCCAACAGGAGCCATGGCAGGAAAAAAAGAGGAGGAAGCTTGAAGGGTGAATAAATAATGCAGAAAGTCCTGAGCCCAGAAAGCATGAATTATTTCTGTCTCCAT
>NW_010239622.1:4923-5402 GCF_000690775.1 Eurypyga helias | reverse complement strand
CCAGGGGTGGGAGATGCGCAAGGTGGGGGATGTCCTCCTGCTACCCGTCTGCCGTTCCCATGGCAACAGTGCAGAGATGCCTGTTGCTAAGGGTGATGGGAGCTGCGGCGGGAACACTGGATCTGGCTCTGGCTGAAAGAGCCCAAGGCTCTTGGCAAGCGATGGAATGGGGCTTCGCTTAAAGGATGACGAGCTCTTCTCCCCTCCTCCTCCCCGTTACCCCCCCACAATCCTCCCCAGGCATCTTATTCACTGTTTTGAGGGAGTGACTGCTCCCCCGCAGCACTGCCCTGCACAACCTGGGGGGCCGGGGGTGGAGGGAAGGAGCGAAGCAGTGGGCGAGAGCAGTTGGGAGCTGGAAAGAGGAACCGAAGGGAAACTGTCGCTGCCCACAGCTCTGCTGAAGTGTCACAAAAACACTCGTAGCCAAAAGCAAACACACGCTCTCTCCCTTCTCACAGCCCCCGGCACTGGAGGGG
>NW_010239622.1:0-4811 GCF_000690775.1 Eurypyga helias | reverse complement strand
TCGCCTCTGCCCCCTCCCCAGCCTAGAGACGAGGGCCTGGCCAAATCCCAGCCGTGCCGAGTCCGGGCACGAGGAGTTCCCTGGAGGAACACAAAGGAATGGCTGGCACCAAGCACCCTCAGCCCAGGGAAACGGCAGCTTTGCGGCGGTTTTCACTCCGTGCAGATGAGAACGATGAGCAAGCAGAGCTCCGATTCAAATCCCGGCCACACCACCAGCTACTGCCCCTTCCTCGGCATCTTCGCAGAGCTGTGACAGTGCCTTTCCGCCCCCAGGGACTGCATCCTCTCCGTACCCAGCCTGGATGCCACCCCTTGCCCCATCAGGGACCAGACACAGGGCCTGCGGAACAAAAGACCCAGTAAAACATCCCTGTTCTCCAAAGCCAACAAAATGAGTCCCCTGGAGCCTGTGGACTCGAGGACAGTGGCTGTCGCCCCACCAGAAAAGGGGAATGAACTGAGCACAGCATGAAGAGCTCCAGCCCCACACCGGGCAGCGAGCCGCTCTGCCTCGGTTCCTCTGCCCGTACAGCAGCTCTGACACAGGGAAGCTGTATTAGGCTCTGGGCAACACTTCCCAGATAAACACAGAATCATGGAATAGTTTGGGTGGGAAGGGGACTTCAAGCCCACCCAGTGCCACCCCCTGCCATGGGCAGGGACACCTTCCATAGACCAGGTTGCTCCAAGCCTCATCCAGCCTGGCCTTGGACACTTCCAGGGAGGGGGCATCCACAGCTTCTCTGGGAACCTGTCCCAGTGCTCCCACCCTCTGCGGGAAGACTTCCTTCCTGATGTCCCATCTCCATCTCCCTCTTTCTGTTTAAACCCGTTGCCCCTTGGCCTATCTCTCCCTGCCCTTGGGAAAAGTCCCCCCCAGCTTTCTTGCAGCCCCCACCGGCACCGGAAGGAGCTGTAACATGTAGAAAAAGGCACTATGACAATAGCAACAAGCCAGAAGAGGTTATTCCTTCCTCTGCCAGCAGTAAAATTTGCCCCAAAGAGAGGAGAGGAATGGCAGACGCTCTGAAGACAAGACAGCTGCCCACGGGGTGCTTCGGGGGCTGAATAACCTCCTCATGCCCGAGTGCTGACACAGCAGCACAGGGAGAGCAGCCCCCGCGCCGGGACGCCGCAGCGCAGCCTCGTTCCCTGCGGGAAGAAAGGACCCATTGTTGTGGCTTTCTCCTCTCCAGTTTCCAGGGTTCGTGCTTCCAACGGCAGGCAGAGCGGGGAGATGCTGCAGCAGAGCCTGCTCCCACCCCGGGGCTCCGTCGGCGTCCGCTGCTCCCGGCAGAGACTCTGCTGGGTGGTGGGGTTTGGGGACAGTGATGGTCCCCCTCGAATCACACGCCCGGTGCTGGGACTTGAAAAAACAAGTTTTTGGCAAAACTGTGGGATGGAGAAAAGTTGCCTGAATCACTAAAAGGGATAATCGGGACTCTTGCTTTCCAGCTTCCACATCCTTCCTTGGGCTGCCCTGTGTCGCTCACCCAGAAACCCTGTTTTCCAGAGCACATTTTTTCAACTTACTCAAGACTTTTCCTTGCAGGGGACGTTGCAACAGTCCTACAGATTTCAACACCATGAAGGCAGCCAGCTGCCCAGTGCCTGGGTCAAAAAGTGGAAAACATTTCCCCACTGCAGAGAAAAGGCAGCCAGCCATCAGGGACGGAGGTGATAGCTGAGGAACATCGCCCAATCCAGAGTCGGCTTTTATATGGAATGGGTTTTGCTCGCTTACGGACCTACACTTCACTGACTTTGGGGACTTGACCTCCCAGCAAGGATGGCTCAGGGTAGTTTTGGGCTGCAAGGGTCTGCCTGGGCTTGCCAAGCTATTCGGGATCACCTTTTCCTGTGAATCCATGTGTGCTCTTAGCTTTATTCAAGTTCACTGCACAGCTCAAGACCTGCCTGGGAAAGGAGACTGCCAGCACGGGCTTGCTAAGCTCCAGGCGCTCCACCAAGCCTTTCCCAAGCGGAGTTGCCTGGTCCTATTCCAACGGCGCTTGGCCTTGGCACTGCTGGGCTCAGCTGCCCTCCAGGACGTTTAACTAACGCAGAGATGCTCAGGTTGCTGCTTTTTAATCAAACTCAGAGTCTGGCTGCAGCCACTCTCCGAGCAGGGACACGCCAAGGACGGTGGCCTTCGGAGACGGGTGGAGGTGGGACACTAACTGCGGCAGGAGGATAAGGGCACACGCACCGGAGGCTTTGCGGGATGGGAATGCCTAGAACCGGCTTGGTCTCCGTGTCTGAAGGCAGTCTGCAGCTCCAGCGAGCTCATACAATCAGACGTGCCCTGAGCATCATTCAAGTCTGCACTCAGAAGTCAAGGGGGCCATGAGCAGAGACTCTCAGCGCCCGGAGGGGAAGGATTCAGACCTTTGCAGGGATGCCCGTGCCCCCAGTATCACTGACTTTGGTGTCCTTCCCTCCCCAACCCACATTTGCTCAGCTAACTGGGATCTTTCCTGCACCAAAGCAACCCCCTTCTTTATCTGCACCAAGTGGAGATTCTGTGAAGAAGAGGCAACGGGCCAAAAATAACTATCTTTGTTCTAAGGATGATGGGAAAACCACATCTACTGCACAGGCACCAACCCAGCCGTTGTAACGGCTGACAGCCCGCACTTCCAAATCCCAACCAAACCCCTCCCCTCGCAGGCACAACCTCCATCAACCCAACTGTGAGACCTTTGGTGACAAAGACGCTGCAGGATAAACGCTGCTGCGGTCCTCGAAGAGGGCGAGGAGCCTACGTCCTGCTCTCCCCACCCCGCTGTTCAAAAGGGGCCGTGCAGATAGCGCAGGAAGGGGTATATGGCTTCGGTGCACTTGTTTCTCAGGGAAGCGGTCACGGCCAGCGCTGAGTAAGGAGCACCTTACGCCCCAAGCTTCAAGGCCTTGTGGTAAGAGTCACTTCCTCCTCAGACGCAGGGAGTCGCGAGAGGCATCATTCATAAACAACACGCAGGAAGGTGGCATTCTCCACGCGCCCGGGGGGTTCGTTTTTACAACCGTGTTTCAGCTCTTGCAGGGAACACGAAGGGATTCAGACTGAGGAAGGATGCTCTTTGAGTCCACACTGGGAAGCAAAGCGTCCTGAACGTGGGAGAATATTCCTCCCGGGGTCAAACCGGAGGGATTTTCCTCCCTCACCTTCCTCCCCTCCAAGCGATGAAATCTTTCGCTGCTGCTGAATGATTCGCTGCCCGTACAGGGGCCACACGGCACAAACTGGTTTCCTAAACACTGACAGGTTTTTGAGGAAAGTGACAACCTCCAGCTTTTCCCATAGCAAGTCCAGCAGAATAACCAGGGAAAAGCTTCAGATCCTTTAAAAATATACAGAGAGCTCCCTCTTCCCCACTGCGACCCTTCCACCCCCCGCCAGCAGAAAGCAGATGCTATCGGTTTCGCTCAGCACCTCATCGCATGCAGATGCGGCCACAAGAACCAGCTCCGACCAACCCCTCTCACTCTTCTGCAATTACAAGCGTGACCCATTTCTCCGAGGGAACGACACCTCGGCACTCCCACCAGCCGCCAAGCATCCGACGGCACCGAGCGGCCTCCGCAGCACGGCGAGCTTTATTTCCATGCCCTGCTCACCGCTCGCTCTGTAAAGGTGAGCCTTACACAAGGAGAAACTGGAGCACAAAGGAAATTACCTCCAATTTGTTAAAACAGACCCAGGGTGACCTGAAACCTCGTTCAACCCAGCCCCCGTGTTCCCGGGTGCTCCACGCTGCCCATCCGTAGCCACAGGCAGACAGGGGGCAGGTAACAAGGAGAAATTCAGTCCTACATAAAAATCCAGCCCGTTACCTTGCCTGCATGTCACTTCAGCAGCTCCACGACTCCAGAGGAGTTGGATTGGAACCCTGCACAAGGTCAAGATCCACCTCGCGTTACCGGATAAGCAAAGAGAGCTCTGACAGCAAAGGAGGAATCGCTTTAAAGGCAAGCTCGGCAGCAGCCAGGGTAGAGAGAGGGTGGCAGTAGCTCCCGATAGCCTAATTATGGGATGTCAGGGAGATGTCTGCAATCTGTGAAGCAGCTTCTGAGGGAAGCAGTTCACCCAGGGAACAAGGCCTGTCCCATGGAGCTGCAGGGAACCACACGCGCTCCTGCAGCTACTCAAGGCCTCGTGCCACCGTACGCCGGGGTAGGCGAGAAAAGGCTCATCTCTGCATCCCCGGGAACCGAGGATCGTCCCCCCTGAACCAAGACACTGCGTTTCCCTTGCTTCTGCCTCTCAAGGCCAGGGCAGTCGCAGAGCATCTCTAGGAAAGCGGCGCGGAAGACGTCGCCTCGGCTGGGACGGAGCCATCGGAGAGAGGGGGGAGATCTCGTTTCACTCCATCTGCTTTTCTCAGCGAGAAATTCAACGGAGCCGCTCTTCGCTCCCGGGGACGTCCCGCTCACCCCGTCCCTTAGGCAGCCCCGCGTGAACGAGGAGGGGGCAGGGGCCAGCCCACGCGTTGGGAGGCCGCGAGGGTCAGACGCTCACGTCCCCGCATCCTCCACGCTCCGAAGGTCAGCCCAGCTAAAGCACTGCCATCCCCAACGCCATCCTCTCCGCCGCCGCGCCGTTTCCACGCAAACCACGGATGACACGCGGAAACGTGGTCCTCTCCTTCCCCCACGCAAGAAATAACCTGGCCCCGTGGAAGAAATAACGTCCATCCCGCTCTCTTGGGATGCGGCTAAGGGAACTGGGCAGGGGGGAGGTGTCCGGTGCAGCAGCTCAGTCCTCCAGGATGCAGCCCCGGGGGATGGAGGGGGATGTCCCACGCACCC
>NW_010239621.1:12001-14453 GCF_000690775.1 Eurypyga helias | reverse complement strand
ACCCTAAACATTCTATGATTCTATGTCATCTTTCACAGAAAATCCAACATTACCTTCTCTTCTCCTTCACAGTTTTGCCTCCTTTATCTAGAAAACCTGCTCAGTCAGAACTGCAATTCACAAGTCATAAATAGTTATTTGATCAAAAGCAAACTAATTCAAGACTAAATCAGCAAACCACAATATACTGCTTTTCTGTAGTAGCACAAGGAAAAGATGTTTGAAGAGATGCAAACATTTCAACTTCACTGACATGCAGCAGTCTTGGCATGGCAACACACGTAAGCTCTATTATGCTCAAGACTGTCTACTATATTTGATCAGCAGTCTTAACACTGATTCGGCCTAACAGGCTCCTTTGCTGTTTAAAAATTAAGCCTTTATTTAAACACTAACACACCTTTAAATCTCTATGGATAATAGGAGGCTTTTGTTTATGCATATGCTGCACTGCTCTACAAGTCTGATAAAAGATCTTCAAAACTGTGTCGCAGGAGATAGGTCCTTTGGATTCAGCTTTCTTTAAGAATTCCACCAGCTGTCCTGCAGGAAGTCAGAAAAAAAAAAATCACATAAGCACACACAGAACACCACAAATTCTGAAAGCCTGGCATGAATAGACAACTACTCATCAAGGAAGATTTACAGTCTTGATTTGTAATACTAGGTGGATATTCTGAAAATGGCAAATCCACACTAACTGTGGTGCCAAAGGAAACGGTGCTTTAAGGAACTATTTCACCTCTTCCTTCCCCTGATGAGTCTCAAACAAATAATTTAATGATTATCCCATATTTAAAATTAGGTTGAACTGTAGTGTCACAGAACATGACCCTTATAAGAGATGAGGTTAAACTCTAGCTTCACTGAACTATGTGATCTTTAAGAGGCTTTCAAACCTTCTAAGCTGTGAAGCAACCTGTGCAAAACAGCCGTCAGAAGCAATGCAAACAGCTGGGAAAAGAAACAGAAGTTTACCTCTACACAGCTCTGTAAGCAAAAGAAACTCTCCCTGTCCTGTGTCTGATTCTTCTTTTCCTATAGATGCAGCAGAGCAAAACTGGACGATGTTGGGATGACCTGAAAGTTTTTTCTGGAGATAAAATGTTCAAGGAAATCAACTGCTGATCTTGATACACTTGTATACAACAATTCAGACATCTCATTTGAAGTGTTAGCCTTAAACCACAAAAAGCATTATAGCTGCAATTAAAATACAAAGCAGAACAGAAAACACTATGCCTCAGCTGAAGAAAACATACTTCAAGGGAAGCCATTTAGGGTAATGTAATGAAGTCAAAATAAAACATTAAAAAATTCCTTCTGGTTAAGGTTGAGGAAACTTGACAAGTTAACAGGCCTCATTACTTGTTTTTCTCTTCTGACAATGACTGCAAGGCATTAGCACAAGTACCAGAGAGACCTTTTAATTATCAGGTGCTTCTCTAGCTGGCTGGTCATATGAACAATTGTCTTTCCAATGCAAGGATTAATATTGAAACATAACCTAAGTAATTAAAGTTCAAAAAAGCAAAATGCCCTAAAAGACAGAGGAATTTATTCTATCATTAGTAATATTTCTTCATACTAAAACATTCATCATTTTTCACTTTCAGATCAAAAACTCAAGGTATCATTTTTGAACTATGCAAAGGGGAGTAAATTGTAAATGACTTCAGTTTCTGCCAGTGGAATTTATATTGCATTATGCCTGTTTGTGTTGTCTTTGATATGCATCATCTAGGTCATATACTGAGATGCATGACTATGAGACAAACACACAGTATTTACAAAAAGCATTCACCAAGCCTGAGAAGAAAAAAGCAAAGACATCAAAGCTATAAAAAAAAAAGGGGGCAAGCTCAGCCCACCAAATAAGAATAAACCCGAAGTCCTATTTTATATCATGTATTTCTGCACAAGCTTTTACTCAAAGGTGAATGAGTTTCATTTCACAGTTGTATCTTGGAAAGTTAGTAACAGTTAACCCTCCTTCATTTTGTACATATAGTTTAATGAGCCTGAGCTGTGAAAAACATCCAAAGAAAATTCAGTTCTTTACTCCTGGTAAGACAGTGCTGTGTGGGGGGCTTTGGTAGTGGGGAGGGTCTACAGAGGTGGCTCCTTTGAGAAGCTGCTAGAAGCTTCCCCCCAGCACCCAGGGCCACTCTGGCCACAGCCAGCCAACTAATGACTCTGTAATTAACCTACTGCAGAGAGAAAAACAGAAGAGAACAAGCACCAGCATCAGAAATAGTGGAGTGAGAAGTAGAAGGAGAATGGAGTGGGATTTGAGTGAGACAACAAGGTACACACCTATGTCAGTGAGGAAATGAGGGGGAGGAGGTGGGTGGGGAGGAGGTTCCCCTCAGCCCGTGGTGAGGGCAGGCTGTGCCCCTGCACATGGGGTTACAAGGGAGCACAGACCCCCCTGCAGCCCGGGGAGGGCCCC
>NW_010239621.1:3824-11957 GCF_000690775.1 Eurypyga helias | reverse complement strand
GCACCAGAACAGTCCATTCCTGAAGGATGGCCCCCCATGTAAGGGACCCACACCAGAACAGTTAGAGGAGAAAACTGCAGCCTATTGAAAGGACTCAAGGAGAAGTTCATGGAGGGCTGTATCCCATGGGAGGGACTCTATGCTGGACAGAGGCAGAGTGTGAGGTGTTCTCCCCCAGAGGTAAGAAGGGCAGAGACAAGTGTGGTGAACTGACTGGGAATCCTCCAGCCCCCACATCCCTGCAGCAGCACAGAGGAGGTAGAGAAACCAGGAGCAAAGCTGAGCCCAGGAAGAAGCTGCGTTTAAGAAATGGTTTTATTTCTCACTGCCCTATTCCGATTGGATTGTTAAGATTTAATTGACTTTTTTTCCCAAGTTAAGGCTTGCCAGTGACCATAATGGGTGAGTGATCCCTCCCTGTCCTCACCTTGACCCATGAGCTTTTCCTTGTATTTTCCACTTCCCATCCCCAAGGGATGAGCGATCAGCTGTGGGGTGCTTAGTTGCCAGCTGGGCCTAAACCATGATACACAGAGTAGCTAAAAAATGCACAGTGGTACAGTAAGCTATTCTTAGCAAGTGTACTTCTAGTGAACAGTGTTAAGTGTAAGATTTTGCCAAACATTTCAGTAATCACAAAAGAAATACCTGAGTAGCTTAAATTAGTATCAGTGGGTTTGCCTGGTAAATGAAGCTGAATACTCAGTGGGAAACAAAACAACAGCATACCACAGCTACTCACTGACTCTTGAAACCAATGGAATGTCTTAGAGAACGTGCTGTGATGCGAATCTCGAGCCTACTAAAGCCAAGGACTAAAATCACTGAGATTAAATTATACCCTACTGTCCAACATAAGTGAAGACAAAAAGGAAAGCAGCAACACTGAGAAACATCTGCTTCTTGTTTCTGAATCATGTATTCTACTGAAATTCTTTCCTTAACATTATTATTTTTTTAAACCCAGATGCATCTGAGGCAGAAATTGAACATTGACAGTAAAAGCAGCATTGAATAGTCAAAAAGGCAATAAATCCAATGCATGTTAGGGAATTCTACTTAAGATGTAAGTAACATCTGAATAGCCAAAAAGTCTCTTGATCACAGTCACAGGACTGCAAGAAAGCCCAAACAATGTCACTTCTTGATAAGCGAAGTACATGACAAAGTACTAGCTACAAAAGCTATCTGCGCACAATTAATTCCTGCAATTTTTGAAGAACTGAACTTGCTGGATGTTGGTGCCAGACTCATGAAAAACCAGAAATCCAGACCTTCCTCAGAAGTCGGTCCTCTTAAACATTGTATAGCATGGAAAGAACTGAATCTCTAGAGATGTCCCGTTTCTCAGAAGTGTTTGATATCGGGCAATTAAATCAAAATATTAAAATATGTTCCAGAAAAGGATACCATAAAACAAACTTCCTGAATGATGGCTTTATTCTTTTCTTCTTCATTAGACAACAATCGCTGTCAGAAAACAGAATAATGGAGAAGATTGTTATTAAAACTTACAGAAACAGTGCAGTTTTTTTTTCCCGAGACCACAGAGGTTAAGCTACAGTCAAAAACCTAAGGAACTGTGATGGGACAGTAAACAAAGCAGGCTTATTGTACATTTGGACATACTGACATAAACACCCAGTTTCCCAGCTACCTGTACTGTTCAGGTTTAGTTAAAACTGAGCGGTTTTAACTTTTGATACTCAAAGTAACTGCTCTGAGTTTTCTGTTGTATAAAACACTGAATTCTCCTGGCTACAGCCTTGTGCACTGGCAAGGAAAGATTCATCTTCCACCTCAAGTCTTGAAGAGCAATCTTCAACCCACTCCAACCAAAACTTCTTCAAATTATGTAACTCAAGTTTTTCAATGGTACCTGACTAATCAGCAGCAAAAGCAAGCATTATTATTTCCAGTATCACTTGGATTTGGAGTCAATATTTGACTGGAATCAATCTGAGCATTTGCCACAAAAGTATTTATTTTACAAAACAAAGGATGTACAATAATGGTTCACCTTTTATCTATTATCTTCAATTGGGACTACTTCTAGATGACATTTTGAACACACATACTATATGGGTTCAGTCACATGTTTTGTCACTGCAGTATGAACAGGAAAAAACAGACCAACTAATTACTGGTGGTGTAATGCCATCTTACCACTCTCACCTCTCATACTACTACCCTTTCAGTTTCTCTCCAGGATAGATGTCTTCTGATACAGCTACAGAACACCCCTACTCCAAAAATTAAGCCATTTTGTGGAGAACACAAGCGATAATTTTTTGCAGCAAAATATGACAAAGAAATTACTTCGCTTTATTGTCCTTTCCACAATACTTCAGTTTAGCTGTTACATGATTATTATAAGACACCAGAAAACAAGAATCCAGGGGTATCTCTGAAAAGTGCCAGGCTTAATATTCAATCAATGAGTCGAAGTGTGGAGCATTATTTTTAATACTGATTAAACTTACTCTGGAAGTACAAAGGTAGGCTAAATCATCTGAGGAGTGAAAATATTCCTATACCCCACTTCAGGTAACTAGGAAAGATCCTTTTAACCCATGCAACAAAAGGCCTGGAGCAGGGTCATGATTTTCTAAACCAAATGAAGACAAACAGCGGTAGTACCTGTATTCAGCAACTCCCATCTTTGGCATCGAAGTATAAAGCGCAGGGTCCTAACAGGAATGACCATTCTAAATATAGGCAGTGTATGCTACCAACACCACTTTGTCATTCTGGATATTTCCAAATTACTTGTTCAGTGGTCATCAAGCCAAAAGACAGAACTTATAAACCCGTAGTGAAGGCATTTTACCTTTAAAGCATAATCTTTGCCACTTCCAAGATCTTGAGCTTCATAGACAAAAGCAAAACCACCTACAAGAAGAAAGCACATCAAGTTAGTTTTAACTTCAACATCCAGGTAAATAATTTTTAGTCTAACAGAGCTAATATATGGATCTAGATGCTTTTCTGAACATACAAAGTATACATATTTTTTCAGTGGCTTACCGAGAGTATGAGTATGCCACACACAAGAGCTAAAATATACTCTTCCTCTTACACATGCCAGAAGCACACTGACTTTGCCACTTTCCTGTGTTTTGTTAGTCTGCATATGCAGATTTCCTACGAAGCTTTTTTTTTAATGCAGTCCTTATACAACCAAGATTCACTACAGTCAGTAATACATGGTTTTACTTAAACTATTTCCTGGCTTTACACTGTCAGGCTTCCTACAAAAACAGCAATAACCAAGGAAGATAAAATGTTAAATATACACCTCCTCATACTTTTAGGATAATTGCCACACTTCATATTAAAAGCGTAATGCGTTTTCAAGCACTGAAGCACACACTTCCAATACCAGTGATGGTGTTACTAAATTGCCATTTTTCATTCCATATAACATTTCCTTCCAACTCCTTTTTGTATTTCGAATACTGCCAATTCGCTCAAGAACACTGTGTAAATTTCTACAAAATAAAAAGACAAAAAGTTACAGGTCTCCTTCCTAAGCTTCCTTAACTGCTAATTATATTAGTCTAACTGTATCAAAAGAACGTATTTTTATGGTTCTACTCCATTTTAACAATCCTGGTATCACTTCCATTTCTTCTGGGAATGTCATCCTTGTGGTTACATCAGTGTGGTTGCATATATACTCTCTCTCTGCCAATTGCAGAGTATGTCTAGTAGAATAACAGCCAAAGTGACAAACTTCAATGATTTGCCTTTCTACTCCATTAACGTAAAATTTATTCTCATTGAATTACATAGCAATGCTCTCCAGCAATAATTTGGAGAATAAGCACAGCAAATGTCAGTGAACTACAAATTGCTACTTGTCAAAAAGGTTAAGAGTATAGGATAACTGAAGAATAAACCATTACAGACAAGAAACAAGTTGACAAGGCACTTTTTTTTAAAAAAATAAGGATGCAGGATGCAGATCAGTACAGTCAGATTAGTACACAATACCTTTGCTGTGGATAAGGAATGTTAACTTGAGGCTGAAGTGAACACAGTATTTGCTTGGTGCGATTCAGTCAAATAAAAGGCTTTTCAAGAAATAGTCTCAGAAGTTTTACATGGCAATTGACCATTACAGGTGTTCTCCAAGACTCCTGCATGGTACTGCTCACACATCTTACCACTTTGCCAGCAGCATCCATGCAATGAATAAACGACAGGTTCCTGGTTATTGCCTTAGCTTTTTCTATTTAAAGGAGAATTATACACAGAAAGAGTAACACCAAGATCCAAGTTGCAGGGAGGAAAATCAAAAGAGATTAACTGGTGCACCACTGAAGAGTTAAAATATCAGTGAGAACACTGAAGATGACAGGCAGCAAGGGCTGAAGTACTGTCCCACCACACATTAACCCTGCCTGTATTATGCTTATCAGTTTATTTGACTCACTCCATAAAATCAGGTTCAGCACTTCACACAACAGGAAGTCCTCTCAGCTTTCCTGAAGACCCCAGTGCAAGTGTGCCGACCAGCAATTACAATCACCATTTTGGGCAATGATGGGTCAGGGGCCAGAAACAGAATTAAGTCCACACTTCCCACCACCTTAGAGTATTACCTTGAAGAAACTCTACTCATTTCTAAATGAGGACATATTCAAGGAAAGCATGGTTCTGGACAGTGCTGATCAGTTAGGACTTGTGTTCACACATTTCACTGAGCTGGTGAAACAAACATGATAATTTGTGAGCCATCCTTCCACTGAAGCTGTGTCCTGGAAAAGTATGGTTTCTGACTGTTCTTCCCAACCACTTCCTTATTCACAACCAGAGCCATGCTCCCAGTTTCCGAGCCCACTGTCCCAGTGATTTGTAAGCTCCTACACCAGTGTACACCAGTCACTACACCACAGAGCTACTGCCTCTAGGTCTTTGTCTTACACAGATCCCACCAATCTTCTATACAGTGAAAGTACTGCTGGCCCTACAGAAGAAAGTCTTTACATTCATCTGGAGAAAAAAAAAAATCTTGATTTTATTCTAACAATCCCGCAAGCTACATCTTGAAAATATATACTTCAATTTACAAAATTAGGGTCTTCAGGTCAGTCCATATTTCTAATACACAAAATGACTGCACAGTTAGCTTTCTGGCAGGCACTTGTGGAGAATGGTGACAGAGGCATCCCACATTATGGAACGGTTATTCACACTGCCAAAGGTTCTACCAGGGCTGGAATGGGGTATGCCTACTCTGCATTTCAAGCATACACCCTGCTACTACCACTACAAGGGCCAGCGTATCCATAGACCTAAGTACATGCACTCCAAGATGTAACTATGCTTCATTCAAACACATAAAATACCCTCCTGGAAATTATCCAGGTGAAAGCACCTATGTTATCAGTATTAACTCAGATCAATCCATCATCTTCGAGCATATATCTCATTAACAACCAAGCTGATCCAAGCTGACCCAGCTCTGAAAAAGGCCCTAGAAGCACTGCTACTTTTTCAACTAGTCTGATAAGCTTTCCTACAAGCTCTTCCTCCAAAAGAAGAAATGCTTACAATATGGACCAAGATGCACATATTCACTAAGCTTTAATCCTGTTGACACAGAGTACAAATGAGTAAAAGGAGTAATTAGTTTACCCAATTAAAAAAATACTACAGTTAAGTCTTCAAAAAAGCCACATTTCAAGTTTTCATGGAAGTTCTGATCATCATACAGCCCTTAAAAAACTGAGACATTCACACTTGTCTCTGCAAATAATTTTGAAATTAAGGCCTAAAAATCAACCACATCGATGAAAACTGCACAAGTTAATTTCTTGATGGAGATGGTTGAAGTATTTTTTGTTGCATTTAAAAGAACCTCATTTCCAACCAAAAAAATTGATTTCAGTTCTCTTAACTGCTACATAGGAATCTAAAGAAATTAAATATTCAGCTTCTTAACTACTTCAAAATATATACTGGTTGTAAGTTTGAAAAATGAGAAATGTACGTTTTGGCACAGCAGTATAAGTGAACATTTTGAGCAATTCAGGCCATTTAAAAAGGGTAAATTGTTATTACTGACCAAAGTTCATACAATCTCTGCTTAGGTTAAAGCACAGCTATTTGACATCAAGTGAAGCATCACTGACCTTAACTGGAAATGCAGTGAGATCTCCATACAAGTGCCCAAACCAAGATTTTGCTGATGTCAAATTTATGGCTGGTGACACTCAACCTGCGTATCAGCAAATGGCTTGGTTTAATTGCTGTATTTTTTTAGCATGGGTTAACAAAAGGAAAAGTAATGAAGAGAGTGTTCTTTAAGGCCATTTAAATGTTGGTGCAGCTTACCAGAGCTCCTAGCAATAGTTAGGCAGCAAGATTGCACAATTTATACAGAGGTATTAGAATAGTAAGCTGAAGGGAGAAACTTCATTAAAATAATGACAGCTTAAAAAACTAAGTAACTTAAAAGATGCACTTTTACTTCAGCAGCTGTATCTCAAAGTCAAGTACTGAAATGCTAAACAGAGTTAAGTCCACTGAACTTTTCAGAACCCTGAACAAAAGCCAGTGGTATCATGTCTGGTTAAATTCTTACTTCACTGCACCCTGTTTAGCTATAACCACACCCATGATTTCACAGTCAGCACAGCCATGTCAGTAAAGGATCACACCTCTACATCAACACACCTGTAAGAACAAACACCTGTATAGCAGACTCAGCTGAGGCAAATGACAAAATCAAAGTTGCAGGTAGGGCTGCTTTGCTTTCTTTCCCAGGGGTGTAGAAACAATGTAGTTTTATCTGAGGCACTTTCACTCATTATTTCCATTCATGTAATCATTTGTCCAAGGCTTTGTCAGTTTTCTGAAGCTTTTATACCAGTAAAATCATCTCAGCATTTCCCCATACAGGTTACCAGTGTGTATATATGTACACACCTATCCAAGCTCTTGCCCCGAGACTCAAGTTTTTCACTGCTGAAATACTAAACAGTCCCATTTTCAGAACACATCCCAAGCTCTCAAAACCTGTGCTACATTATTATTTTCTGCCACAGAAATTATGGCACAGGAAAAATTGGTTCTCTTTTCTGTAGACAAACTTGCGTGTAAGAGGTTCACTAGAGCTCCACACCATCTCACAAAAATGGAGTAGCCAAAGTACGAGATCAAGCAGACCTAGAGAAACACGCTACAGCATAAAGTTCACCAGCCTCACCTTCAAGACCCACACTGAGACCGTCTGATGACTTCCTTTGCATTAGGAACTAACCCTACCTCATTTGTTTTAATGGCGAGTACTCTGCACTCATCCTTACACCACCAGAGCCCATGGGCATTGTTCCTGTCAGTACTCCATCATCCTCTTAAAGATTCAAATACCCTTTCTTTTCCAACCAAAAGGTTTGCCATGTCCCTCGAGTCAAACCTAGCCATCACATAAATCAAATTGGATTTCTGTGATGTTTTTCCCAGTTTCAATGATTTCTCAAACGATTTCAGTGAAATTAGAGTTAACCTAATTGTCAGCCAGTGAAGCATCAAAATAGGGATATTAACTACAAAGAACTCCTTGCTACTGTAGTGCATTGTCTCACAATGCACTTAAGTTATGAGCATGGGATGGTGTGAATAACTTCCTGTTTATAACTACCTGATATGACCTGTCTGCTTCCCTCTCAAATACTAACCAAATTTGTTTCCATATCAATTTTGAGTAGCCTATGGTTTAATTATAACTTGACTGAAACACCATAATTCCAGCCTTGACTAAAAGTTACAGTGCATCTTACCTGAAAGATGACAGATGCTTTTCCACCAGAGTACAAACATCTTTAATCAAAACAGGCAGGATGCTCTATCATATTTGCCAGTCACTAATGGATTAAGCATATTTTTAAGTCCAGTCATAGATTAGTGTCAATTGCAAAGTCATAAAACCAAGATGAAACTGCCTCAAAAATGAAGCATGACTCAAATTCAAACATCTGGACTTTTCCCCATAACCCTGGGGTACAGGCTGGGCACAGAGTGGATAGAGAGCAGCCCTGAGGAGAAGGACTTGGGGGTACTGGTAGATGAAAAGCTGAACATGAGCCAGCAGTGTGCGCTGGCAGTCCACAAAACCAGCCATAC
>NW_010239621.1:0-3488 GCF_000690775.1 Eurypyga helias | reverse complement strand
ATATTTGGAAGAAATTCATCATTGTGAAGGCAGTGAGACACCGGAACAGGTTGCCAGGTTTCTCTTCCGTGGAAATATTCAAGGCCAGGCTGGACAGGGCTCTGAGCAACCTGACCCAGGGGAATTAGATGATCTTCAAGGTTTCTTTCAACCCAAAGCATTCCATGATTCTATGGATATTTCTATCTAGTTTATCTCACTTACTATCTTACCGGGAGAGAAGTAGTCAACACTTTAAAGACTATTTTTTTTTCTTGTATTATCTCTGTTTTAGAAAACATAACAAGCCTAAAATAGGACACTTACTGATAATTTCACATTTACTATTCAACCTACAAAACTCAACAGTAGTACTCAAGGAGCAAATTAAAGTCCTACTTACTGACAGTGGAGTATTTGTAGGGATAATACATCATGCAGAGTGGTAATGAAGTTGTCAACTGTTTTTGGATCTCTAAAAACTCTTAATAACATTATCTAATCTAACTAAACACGTCACATAAAACTTGCAGAAGATCCCTTTATGCTTTCAGCCTTGTAAGACACTGAAAAGTATTAGGTTTTGTTCCATGGGTCACCATTAAGGTGAAGTTCTCTGTCAAGAAGGATGTCTAGAACAGAGGTTCTCTATTTTTATATAGTCTATTTTTACTTTGTCAAGAAGAGACAAAATAATTTATGAACTCTTACAACTGTTTCTGCTATCCCATCAATGCAACAGCTGCCTGCCTTTACAAAAAAGGCCAAATGGAAGCAGTGAAGGAAGAATAATATATTATTAGATTTAAAGAATGTATTTCTAAGCACATAAGCAGTTTAGTCAGCATCTTATCTATCAAATCACCATCCTGCTCTCATTTGTGCTCTAAAAGGTAGTAATATTTTATTGTGTGCATTCAGCACACAAACAGGCCTCTCTTCAATTAGCTAACTACCAAAGCTATTACAACTGTACAGTTCACAGTTCTCAAAAAATTCAACTGTCTTTGTAATTTTGGAACTTGACAGCATGCTATTCGCAGATCAGTCAACCCTCTCACTGGAGTAGCATTGTTGGAAGTGAACAGAGGAATGAGTTTCTCTAATTCATTGACTATCTTTGGCATTGGCAGTCTCTCAACAAGTAGTCCAATAGCCCAGTGACCAGGTTCTGTTCTTTCTAGAGTACAGGTGGAGGTCAAGACATTTCCCACATTTACTTCTCTGTCATCTTTTAAGTGTCACCGTTAGCAGGTAGACAACCATAAGGTCTATCAGAGAGCTGTTCTGTCCAACTCAAGCAAAAATGAAAGCCATCAGTGTTTAACATTTGAAAAATAAATTTGCAAGGTGGTTTGTCTTTGCAAACATACCACCTTTCAGGAAGAAGAAACTGGACATTTCTGAAAAACTTGTTCAGTCTGCTGCAGTCCCCTGCTCTCCACTCTCCCCAAAGGTGAATTATTAAGGACCATCCCAGTCACTCAACTACCGGGTACAGATTGACACAGGCACCCTGACATGCCTGAAGGAAGGGGAAGGACATCCCAGGATGTCAACTGAAGCAGCACAAAAATCACCACAAAAATGCACATACTGTTCACAGGAACAGTAAGAGATCTGACAGAGGCTACAGTTTAAGCCGTCTCACCTAACCCTATGAAAGCCATACATACCAGTAAGCATCTGGAGAACTCTTACCACATGTACCTGGACTATGCGTATGCAGTCACCCTGGTGAGAGCAGACATCTATGACACAATAGAGAAGCACATAATACTCAGACTGGCAAGTGACTTACGGCCATACAAAAGTGCCCTCTGTGACAGAAGAGCGCAAGATAGTTATTGATTGCAAATGTAACTATTTTACTTAAGCAAGACTGTGTGGTGGTCTGTGCACTCAACTGGACAACCCAAAAGAATCATCATACCTGAAGGGCAAATAGACTAAATGTAAGGCCCCCAACCCATTTTCTCTAAAGTTTCTTAACTGCAGTAAGCTACTGAAATGCTCAAGTAGAAGATAATAGGGGACCGCATCCTAGGTGCACTCAGTCCATCCTGTGACACAGCCAGTCTGTTCATGCATTTACAAGTAGTATCAGTGCTAGAGATCACCAGAAGCCCATCCTCCCAGGGTTGCTCTCAGTTTCCTGCAGCAGCACACCACAGTTTTTGGTTAGCCTGGTCCTACCCCTAGCATGGCACCTCCGCAAAACCAGCACTTCCAAGTGAACTGTGCAGCTCATGTCTTGGCTCACAACATGGCCAAAAATGTGTTTGTGTCAACACAAATGGGCAGCACACTGCAGAGCTGGAAAGAGTTGCAGGGTGTAAGAACAACTGAACTTATGTTGTCATATGATACTGCATAATGCTAATCCACTGACCCTGTGCACACCACCTGAAAACAAAGCAGACCATGTAATCTTACAGAAAAGGCTCTCTGATCATAGATGGTTCACCATGGATTTGAAATCTAAATTCAGAAAGTAGCACTTGACTTTCTAGTAGTGAATTTGGCATGAAAGACCTCACTTAGCAGAAACACCAATATAAGCCACAGTTATGCAAGCATGTATCAGGTGTCAAACACAAGTTCAGAGCTCAAAAATAAGTTCAATTACAGCAACAAAATAAATTATATGCTTAGAGAAATCAAAGTCTGAAGACAGCAGGAGACCTAGGGCTTCTATATTTTACATATAATTTTATATTTCTACTGAATATACCCAATGGGTTGTTTTAGCTAGCTATGTTGGCTATAAAGTCTTACTTTCTAGCAAAAGGAAGCAATCTGGCCCAATTTCAGTTAGTGAAATACAGATAAAACAGTATGAAACAAAACCATATTATTGAGACAAGCATGGAACACAAAGCAGTGTTTACAGATAAATTCTCAAGAACATGAGACTTAAACTTCCTGCCTGACCAACCTGACCTCTTTCTATGACTGGGTGACCTGCCTAGTGGATGGGGGAAGGCTGTGGATGTTGTCTACCTGGACCTTAGCAAAGCCTTTGACACAGTCTCCCACACTATTCTCCTACAGAAGCAGGCAGCTCATGGCTTGGACAGATGTACTCTTCACTGGGTTACAAACTGGCTGGATGGCAGAGCACAGAGGGTTGTGGTAAAAGGAGTGAAGTCTGGTGGGCAGCTGATCACAAGTGGTGTCCCCCAGGGCTCAGTCTTGGGGCTGGTCTTGTTTATCATATTTATCAATGATCTGGATGAGGGGATTGAGTGCTCCCTCTGTCAGTTTGCAGATGACACTAAGATGGGTGGAAGTGTTGAGCTGCTGGAGGGTAGCAGAGCCCTGCAGAGGGACCTGGACAGGCTGGATTGATGGGCTGAGGTCAGTTGTATGAGGTTCAACAAGGCCAGGTGCCGGGTCCTGCATTTAGGTCACAACAACCTCAGGCAGCGCTACAGGCTTGGCGAACAGTGGCTGGAAAGCTGTCAGGCAGAAAAGGATCTAAGGGGTGTTGGTTGACAGGTGGCTGA
>NW_010239620.1:0-8869 GCF_000690775.1 Eurypyga helias | reverse complement strand
TCCTCCAATTCTCCTCTCCATCCCATTGGGGAGGAGAGACATCAGCAAGCTGCTGTGTGGTATTTGGTTGTTGTCTGGGATCAAACCACAACACCTATATAGTCTGAAAATCTTTGTATTAGAAAAAATGCCATTTGTCTTTTGAACGATGTCCAAATCCTTTTATTTCCTCCTATGGTCCTTGTAGCAGAACTGGCATGTGCTGCATACCCTGGGGAAAAAACCAAGAAAAAAAAAAAAAAAAACCAAAAAAACCCAAAAACAAACAGATGTGCTGGACCTCTTTGTTTCTCACGCCTTCATGATAAGGAGTGTTAATTTATGTCGTAGTGGTCTGCAAAAAGCTCCAAACTGTCTCTGCCCTGTGAAGGGGGCTCCTTAGCAGGGCTGGATTAACCTGCTGCTAGGCTACTGGAGGACGGTGGCAAGCACAGGCTCCCCACTTTCAGGATGTCACCCAGCCTCCAAATCCACCACTGTCTCCTCACAAAGTCAGTCTGAATTTTGCTATGGCAGAAATGTTCAGCAGACGCTGTTTGCTAGAAAGTACAGAATAGCACTCTGTGGGGATTTAAAACCAAAGCAAAACATGTCGGTTTCTGAATTCATGACAGGTGTTGTCTGTCTGCTTAGTATCTGCTCCTAAGCATTTTCAAGAAGACAGGTATAAATGTACTAGTATCCTTACACAATCAATAGCTTTTTAAAATCCTGACTGCATTAGTATATTAATGTCTGTGTTCATTAGCTGTCATTTACAGATCATTACGATGCTGGAACAACTTACACTTCTTATACAATCTGTACCTATGGTCTGCAGGCATGGCTTGGCAACTGTTGCTATACTATGTTAACATCTGGGCCATCATTTCCAGTCCTTCATTAAATATGTAGCAGTGTGGTTCACACTGCAAAATGCTGCCTACACCAGTGACCTGATACTCCTTTACATCCCTTATCTCAGACTGCACGTTAAAACACGTGAAATGGGGCACTCCACACCTTCTGGAATGAAGCATGCCTTTACCGGGGGTATTTCCCTTTCTTTAAGGAAATTATGGTTAAATTAGGAGTCACCACTTCTAGTGGATCTGTAGCAGTTGTGGCAGGGTTTGCAAGACTGACAAAAATTAACTTAAAAGGCTATTTTTGCTAATTTGGGGGAATAATATTAAGAGGGATAAAAAGCTGCAAAAGGGAGTCTTGGGCAGTCTCAGGGCCAGTTTTGACAAGCAGTTGCCTGTGTAAACAAAGTCGATATCTCAACGTCTGCATTACTCATACTAATGCTTGTCCATACTTGCATACTACTTTTCACTTCATCCTGGCTGATAAAAGTGTTGGTAGCACTTTAAATGGCTATAATAACAAAAATAAGTTGTCCCATTATCAGGCTCATCTTCAAAAACATCACAGGAAACACATTCAGGCAAAGTAAAAGATCTAGTTGGGTCACTTTAGATATACCAGGATAGCTAAACTGAGGAAAAACTGTCGCATACATAGATTTTTGAAGTACTTCAGATGTAGCAGGTTATTCGTTTCATAAACTTTCCAAATTTGGTTTGTTTATAGCAACTTTTTACCCCAAGTCTGATCTGTGGGAACTATCCTGGGGAAAAATGAACATTTGGATATTATGCCTTCTCTTCAGGCTGTTTAATCACTGTTGCGATATATACTGCCCTGAGTATGATACAATTCCCAGAAGTCCTGTTCCTCAGTGTCACATGAGACCGTGGGACTCACTGCACAGTTCAGTCTTGCACACCTTCACGTGGTGGAGAATTGCTGTTCTCCATGACAGCCTGTTGAGGAAAGGGAAATCAGTACAGTGTTGGGCTTGGCACCAAGGTATGGAATTTTAGGAAAAAACCCTCTGCCGTAGCGTTATTGATGTTGACTCATGGAAGATGAAAGATCCATCCTATAAGAAAGAGACTAATGGGGCCACCCTGGAGTTCAGGACACCAGCTGTAACCACCATGGATTAAGTTGGAGAGCACTGTATTAACTGTTCAGCTTTCAATTCCCAGCCAGCTCTACTGGAGGATTTAAAGCAGGGTGTAAAAGTAGAATTGGCAGAAGACTTACCAGTTCCAGCCTGCTGCCTTACAGAGCATGACATAGGCAACTATTTCATTATTGTTGGAATTGTAACTGAGGACAAGGTACTAGTGACTACGAATTTACAAAAAACTTTAAAATAGTTGTTATAGCAACTGCATTTACCTGTTTTGTTAATCTTTTTGTGACTATTTAGTTACTAATTACTTTTCAAAGGCAGGAGAACTATTACATTGTTGTTTTTAAGGGGTGGGGTTGGGTGTTTTGTTTGTTTGTTTGTTTGTTTAATTTGGCGATAGCCAAACTCAGAGGATTAAGCAAGACAGTAAGAAACAGGTCTACATTTCCAAATTCCTTCTTTTTGAAGTAGTTTCTCTTTGAAATTTCTAATAATTTTGTGGACCCAGAGGGAATATCCATGCAGTACCGCTCTTTTTTACTGTTTTGTTTGAGATTAGTGAATATCTCTTTGACTAAGTGGTCCTCAATCATGAAAGACAGTCATCTTTTAATAAGATTATTGTAATTTGTGCTAACCCTAGAAAACTTAGAATACTTTGCTGAATGCTGTAAAACACAATACAGCTTATTTTACTTCTAGAGGTAACTTTGGAAATAAAGGGAAGTTAACAGTACTTTTTATTTGCAAATCTTATTGAATTACTTGCTTAGGATGTGAAAACAGAGGCAGTGTTAATGACAGAGCTATACCAGTTAGAGATGTACATCATACAGATAACAACATTAACAACAATGCTGGACTTCACGTGGAATGCATTTTTTCTTTTTCTTCCTCCTGTGTTTAATTTATAATAAAACTGAGGAATTCTTTCAGCTGTGAAAGAAGCCGTTTCACCTGGTTTTATACTGGGAGCTAGCAACATGCAGTCTTCCCTTGTGAATAAGTGAGAAGTAAATATGAAGGTTATTTTTACTCTTGCAAGCAGAGAGAGTGTGAAATAAAAATAATACATATTTCTGCAAGGGTGGGTTGGGTTTTGTGTATGTTTTCTGGTAGGGAATATTTAAACAAAATGGAATACAAATGTTTTGGAAGTAAGAGAGGAAAGCAGATGCCTAATTTTTAATTCAAAATACTTTTAATTTTTTAATCTTCTTTCTGTTTTTTTTTTCCACTGAAGGTAAGATAATGTATTTTTTATAATTTCCTACTTTTGAGAATTTGTTTGTTGTCTCTGTTTCCTAGTGTTCCTTAACATTTATATCAGGGATATTTCCACACACAAATTGTGAGGTCATCTTTATCAATTTCAGAGTTATTAATTTTTTTTTTTTCAGGTAATATTACTTAGAATAATCAGTAGAGATTCACACACACACAGATGTTCACAAATATAAAACTACATTCGAATTATGGGTCTGCTGAAAACTGTGACTCAGGGCAGCAGGTTGAA
The DNA here is from genome assembly GCF_000690775.1 of Eurypyga helias. NCBI lineage: Eukaryota > Metazoa > Chordata > Aves > Eurypygiformes > Eurypygidae > Eurypyga > Eurypyga helias. The sequence goes on along the minus strand of NW_010239620.1, from coordinate 5,387 downwards.
CTATCTTCACAATTACTACAGGCACAGATTGATTACTAATGAATTATTCTTAATGATTAGGTAAACTGAGAACTCCTACTAGCATGGTTATGAGCTTGTAGATGTTTCCTCACTGTCAGCTATCACAAACTACATGACCACTGCATATTTTTTATCCACAAAATCAGATTTTCATTTTAGCATGAAAAAACCCCCATAAAATTAAAATTGAGGTTCAGAAGACCCATCCAGGTCCTCCAATGTCAATTCTGTTCCAGAATTTATCTTTACACAAATTAACTCCAGCAACCTCTGCAGAACAGCACCACTCCTAATTGGTACAGTACTTTAATGAAATGTGGACATTTAAAATAAGATTTTTAGGGTCATACAGAGTTGAACTGAAGCATTTATGTATATTCATACCTTCTGGGGCTTATCTTGCATTCCTGTGATCTCTAAACTCCTAAACTTCTCTGAAAGAAATGGTGAGTTTCTGTTCACAAGAAATTAACAGCCAAGGCTACAGTTAAAGGGCAAAAAATGCTGCCCATTGCTCAGTTAATGGCATTCCCATCCAGAATTATTATATTGAGAGAAGAATGTATGTTAACAAACATATCTAGGACTGCATATGTATACATGTGTATGCGGACATATGTGTGAGTGTGTATAAACGTAACATTTGCACATGGATTCTGCCAGGGAACATTCTTATTCAGACCCTGAAAGATATTTTTCTTTTAAAAATCTTAGAAGACTAGTTATTATTAGTAAAATGTTAGTTCAATGTAAGTAACCCCATATTCATAAAAGGATTCAGGTTAAACAAACTGAAATCACCATTTGATATGACCAGAGTTGTATGAAGACAAAATCCTCACTTGTATAAAGTACAACCGGTAAATAAACCTCCAAATCCTTTCATCTTTTATTCCAGTATGATATGTACTGAGCTAGTATTGGACTGTGTAGTCTCTATGGATAAACTCTCTCTGACAGTAGAAACCTGGGAGAAAATATCTCCAATCTCCATTTCACTTTACTGTTAATTAGAAAAAATTGAAACAGTTGTGTCATTTTCCTGAGAGTGTGCTGCCACGACATACAAAGGAGAGAGAAAGTTTTATTATGGTCGTCATATATGAAAACAATAAATAATTTTTAAAAATTAAAAAAAAAAACAACCCAGAAAGAAATGGTACCAAGACATAAATGTTATGCTAGAAATAACACGTACAGTTAGGAAAGATTTTAGTTCTTACTGTAAATATTCCATGAAATTACTTTTATGCAAATATAATATGATTAACAGATCTCACTTGAATGGTGAGAATTAAGTTGTAACTTTACTTTTGTAGCTTCAGATCATGAAAGACTCCACATATATCAAAATTAAATGTTAACATATTTGTCAGCAGTTCCATTTCAAAGGGTTTTGTCTAAAGCTCTGTTTCTCATTTTTATAAAACCATTGGATCATAAAAAATGTATATTGGCAAGGTGATATGTCTATTACTTTCTTCTTTTATGCACCTCCTTTTATATGTTTCTCTGCCTGTCTGCATATGCTTCAAGGTTTTTACTATGTAATCTTTCTGAAGCTGAAATTCTGCCAAGTTTTGTGTCAATTTTCATCATGATAGCGACTTCCCATCAAAAATAAACAATAAATAAAATTACTAGGCTTCATAATGGGAGCAATTTGACCTGTACACAGACCTTTCTAAACCAGCCACCAGACTCAACAATCATGTGTTCAGTATATGTCACTGAATTTACAGAAAAGGATATTAGACAGTTATTAAACTGGATGGTAATTTAATTTATGCTTTCATCCTTTCAAGTGAAAAACTGTCTGTGAATACCATCATAGATTCAGCTCATTACATCAAACTGTCTCTATTTTTCTGTTTCTTAATACCCCAATATTGATTCTACTCTTCATACATTTCTTCTCTCAACTCTACACGACCATTAGAAAATGACTTATACTTGTGATTTTTAGAGTGTAAATCTTTACAGACACTTCAGTTTTGCTACTTCATTAAAGATTCCCTGAAGAGGTCTAAATGGATAATGAATATCTAAGTTTTTCTTTGTTGTTTCTATAAGGAAAAAACCCACAACCAAAACAAACAAACAAACAAACCAAACACACACACAAAACCCAAAATATTTTCAAAGGATTTTATTTACTCAAAGAAACTGCATCCACATTTCCTGCTTAACCTGTGATGTGAAGCCATTCCTCAGGGACTGCAGGCTGGGAAACCAAACTTGTGAATTGGCAAAGATGTTTTGAGGTACTCTGAAATAAAACATTGATGTGAATAATAGTGGAGCACATGTTTAACTTTCTCGATGATGCTGGTTGCCTGGTAACCAGCAAAAGGCATATGACAGAAGAGTTTAAATGAAGCAGCTGGCATCAATCTCAGCAGGGTAAGGAAAGGGAAAACTACTGATTAGCTCACCATGATTGGTATATGTAGGAATCCTGTCATGTTTTCATATCATTGGATATCTAAGATGACTCCAAACCTCAGTTTTCCACAACATTTGTGGTAGTTCTTAATTAGGGACAGTATTTGTGTCTTTTAAAAGATGATTTTAAATGAAGATGCACAATGCCTCTCCTCAGTAGCAAGTACTGGAAAAACATTGTTTGCTTTGTTCTGCCACTGGCTGGGCAGCAGCTTTTTTATTTTGTGAAAAAGTCACACTGTATTTTGCGACAAAGTCACACTGTATTTTGCATGTGGAGTCAGTGGACATTCAAAAATAAAGGTCAGCTATGCTGCTTGGGAAGTCACAGGGCCAGAGACACATTTTCAAATATATCATTTCAGCAGTTGTTTTCTTCTGGTTACGCTTTTTTTCTAAACCAAAATGTGAGCAAAAATTCTGGTAATGTTTTTAACCTTGGTGGGTTTTGTTTTAGGTTTTGTTTGGTTTTTGTTTTTGTTTTTGTTTTTTTTCCCAAATATTCAGAAAAAAAATGTTTATCTGTACCTGAACATTACAAGATACTCATTAATTACAGTTAGGTATGCATTTTTGCTTACAGGCCACTAGGATTCACATTTTCTGTGATCAGTGTTCTCATTTATTCCCAGAATTCATGAGCAAATATAAAATTTTCCATAGGTTTTCTTTTCAGGAGGTGGTGGTTATTTTAGTCCAGTTTCTTACCTATTTAAAAGCTCTACAGTATTTATCTTTTTAGTCTTTGTTAGACTAAATATTTTTATACAGAAAATCAAACATCACTGTTAGAAACAAAGATTTTAGAATAATTATTTTATTCTAATGATTTTCCAAATTTATGAATCACCATTGAGTTAATCTGTTTTGCAATATCTACCTAATATTTGTGTGTTTATCCTAAGCTTGTCATCTCACAGCCCTCTGTTGTCAATGGAGAAGGGCAGCACAACTTTCTTAGATTGTGACAAATTGCCATCTAAGGTTGCTAACATCTTTAATCATCAAATATCAGATAGAACAAACCCACCATTTACAGTGGGTTGTTTGTTTTTGTTTTTTCTTTTTTGAGTAAGTACCAATAATATGATAGGAATAACCATTTCACATTCCCGTTGATAATGCTCATTATTAAAAACAGAATTTCTCATGCATAAAATAAGAAAAGCTATAGTAAGCACGTCTAAAAACCTTTGATTTTGGTGTCTTGCTCATCACCAGGGCAATACTGTAATGAAAGAGATTCAACCACAGTATTCATCTATATCTCATACATGAAATCAGCTACACACAATATTTTCCTTTTTTTTCCCCAATATCATTGACCCACAGACAGTGCATTGTCCAAGGGCTGCAATAAATAGGGCTGCACAATACTAATATGTTTCTAAAGTGGGGCCAGTATCCTTCCCCTTCTGTATATATGACATTTTCTTTATCTTCCTACATTCTCTTCCCCTTCACTGTCAAAGCATCCACAACACTGGCAGTGAGAGCATGAGAGGAGGACCTCAGATCTCATAGAAAGGAGATCAATTCCCATATGGTTATGGAGAATCTGGAATGAATAACTGTAGGTAAATTCCCTTAAATTCTCACATCCTGGGGATGAAACAGTCTTAAAGTGTCTGTGGGATGTAGTGGACATGCTGCCTCTTGCCTTGCTGAAGGATTGTTTATTCCAGACAGATTCTTGCGTGACTTTAATTAAATCTATGTAATCTCATATTTTTATTTTAGAGATTAATTACTTCAGCAAATTTGGATATATTTCAAGGCAAGACAAGAGTCATAATGGTAATACAAAAGACACTAATTTGTCATTGCGATAGATCAGGTCCCTGCTCTGAATCTCTGAGATCTTAGATGTCCTCAGTGAACTCAATGATCCAGAATGTAGTTGTGAGAAACTAATGAAGAATTTCACTAGAATCAAAATAAAAATTTCTGTTTGGTTATAACTTACAAAGAATATTCTAACCTGAGCAACAAAAGCTTAATATAGCCAAAGGGGAAGGGGGAGAGGGGTGGGGGAGGGGTAGGGGTGTGGGGAGCTGTGCGGAGTGACGAAGACGACATTTTTTAAGTGAACTTTTTATAGCATCTGGAAGCACAGAAATGACAGGAAGAATCTGGGTGACTGAGCCTGATCCCCGGAAAAAGCAGTCAAATATCAAATGGATGTGTTTTTGAAAAAAATCAATAACATGCATTTTCAACATACAGAATAAGCCATAAAATGCATTGTTTGCCACTTAGGCAGTGAGCCTTTAATAGAATGGTTTAAATATATATATATACTATTACTTTCTTATCCTTGGTTTAAATAATAAACACAGCATTAAAAAATGTTTTAAATAGAAAGTAACATCTTATTTGTTAGAGTATTTCAGACATGTTATTCATTACATTTACACTTCATTCTGTCTGGGAAATTAAAATTAAAAATCTTAGCTTGAATTTTAGTTAGAATTTCTATCCAGTGTTTTTAAGTCTATATTGAAAGACACAGTACTACAAAATTTTGACTGCAAGCATCTGAGTGAAAAAAATTGCTTTGATTTGTGTTTGTGGTTTGGGTTTTTTCCCCCTGCTGTTTGGATGGTTTCTCACTGGATAAACGGTGAGTTAAAACAACAACAATAAAGGTTTATTTGCCTTAAATCTGCATCAGGTGGTCATCATCATCTAAATAATCCCATGGGGATGTGGCTACTAATTGCGTAAGAGCAGGATTCAGAATCAATCTCCTAAATTTTAATAACTTACTTGATAAAACTGAAGTTTTAATCCTATTATATGAAAATCTGTGGAGAAAATACCATTGGTTTCAGTTAAGGTAGAAACAAACTAGTGTGGTTTTCCCGAATTTACCAACAATATCCTCCTAACTATAATCAGGGGTCAGTGTTGGGACCTGT
>NW_010239619.1:2565-2990 GCF_000690775.1 Eurypyga helias | reverse complement strand
GGCGCCCGCTGCAGACGGTGCCTCGCTGCCCCGATGAGCACCAGTTTTCCCACGTGCCAGGCGCTTTACTTGTTTTCCTTCATTCGCTAGGAGAAGAAGAAGAAAAAGAAGCACAAGAGTAAGCAGTCCTCCGAGTTGGACTCGGACAGCTCGGACTCGGACAGCGAGGGGGCTCAGCCCGCCAGCAAGAGGCCCAAGCACGCGGGGAAGCCCAGCAAGGCTCAGAAGAAGACGAAGAAGAAGAAGCACAAGAAGAAGGACTGAGCAGGCGGGCGTCCCGGCACTGTGAGTCTCCGCCGTGCACCACGAGGAGTGAGCAGAACTCCCAACGCGCCCCTTGCCCCAGGGACAGGGAGTTTCCTTCTGAAAGCAACGCTCGGCGTGTGCTGTTACCGGTGTTGGCTTTGATACGAGTTGTGCTGCTT
>NW_010239619.1:0-2359 GCF_000690775.1 Eurypyga helias | reverse complement strand
CTGCTCCGGGGGGTGCGGGAGCTGCGCCGAGATTGCATGGCGTGGCCCAGGCTCTCGCTGCCCGTCCCCGCACCGCGCTGGGGACGGGGGTGGTGGCTGCTGGGCCCTGCGATGGGGCCGTGTCCTCCCAGCCGCTGACGGAGCTGCTTGGCTTTGGTGCAAACGCCCGCCCAGCCGCTGACGGAGCTGCTTGGCTTTGGTGCAAACCCTCCCCCAGTCTCATTTTGTCTGCAAACACCGGGAGGGGAAGAGTAAGAAGCAAAGGGGGGAGTGGAGGCATTTTAAGTAAACATTAACTGTGGTGTGTTTGCCGCCTTGGTAGGTGATGGAAAATAAATCTCTTCGATCTCCAGTTGTACTTTGACCCAGGGCTTGTGTTTTACACGCTCCCTGCTTCGTCTTGGGCAGAGAGAAAGTAGGGCTGGCTGTGTGGGAGGGGACGAGACCTGTGTCAAAGGGTGGGTTTGGAAGTCCTGGCTGCTTTCCGAGGGTCCCGGGGGGAGGGAGGTGTGGTGAGGTGGCCCCTATCGAACCCTGGTGACTTCTGGTGAGGAGCAGCTGGAGCTGAAGGTCAGGGGAAGGGATGGCAGGGGGTCGGGGCACTCTGGGCTGCAGCCCTGTGTGGGAAGCCTGCTGGAAGGGCTGGTCCCTGCTGGGACAGATGAGCTGGAAGGGGGGAGCCAAGTCCCATTGCCTCTGGGTCTACAGGGAAGCGGGAGCAGGGCTGGGCTGTTGCTGTAGCCAGAGGAGGGCCCAGGGGGTCACAAGGCAGCCTGCCCCTTCTCCCTGAGCTTTGCCCTTTCCACTGCTTCTTGCCCCAGTTCCGCAAGGCTGAGTCCCTCTTCGGGCGGGTTCCCTTCCCAAACGCAGACGATGTGCCAGTGGCCTCGAGTCCCAGCTCGGCACTGCTGGGCGTGCACCAGCGGCTGATGCTTTGGCAGGGCGTTGCGACTGTGACGGAAAGGTCGCTCTCGCTGGGATGGAGATGCTGGCGCCTGGACAACTGATGTGCAGCTGCAGTGGGAGTGACCACGTGTTCCCCTGGAAAAGCACATTTCTAACCATAGCGACCTCTCATTTCCACAGCTCAGAGAACCGGCGAGACGCGCTACTGGGGTCACTGGACACTCAACCCCATCGCTGCCAGGTGCTCTGGCCTGGATTCACCCCTGTGCTCCCCGCAGCCTGGCCAAGACCGGCTCGGCACTGCGGGTGAGCACGTGCCAAAACCCCCTACTTCCAAGCCAGCGGACAAGAGAGCTGTAACAACACGGCCTTTATTATTTTTCCATGTGGGTTTTCCCTTTATTAATAAAAAAAAACCAGGAAACCCCCACCCAAGCCCCAAGCAGCCCCCCGAGGGGATGGGGGCAGCAGGTGGCCCCAGCGGGGCAGTGGGCTCCAAGGCCACGGTCAGCCCTGCCCAGCGTGGGGCAGGATGGAGGCGATGCGGGGGGAGCTGGAGCCTCTATGTCGCCTTCTCGTAGGTGCGGGTGGAGACAACGCTGCCCATGGTGAGTGTCTGGTGGCAGAAGGGGCAGTGGGGCGGTCAGCCGTGCTGAGCCGGTGCCGCCCCCAGCTGAACCCCCCCTGTCAAAACCCCTTGCTGTTTCCTTACTAGGATTAACTTCCCGTCCTTCAGCTCCCGGACCAGCGATGTCTCCTTCCCGTCCCACTTCTGCACATGGATGAGTTTGCCTCCATCCAGCGTGACCACGGACTGCAGGAGAGAGCAAGACCCGCCGTTACCGCTCCTCCCCAGGGTTTCTCGGCTCAGAAGGGACAATGCTGGGCATCCTCGTGCCCACCCTGGAGCTCTGCGGGGCTCAGGGGCCAACTGCGGGTGCCACTGGCGGCATTTCCACCCGGCGTGTCCCGCCTGGCTCCATCAGCCTAGTTCAGCACAGGCCGGATCCTGCTCTGGCTGCGGCTGGGTCACAGCCCCGCCGTGAACCTGCTGTGGGCACCGGCAACGTTACCCTGCCCTGCCAGATGCAGAGCTGGCACAGGGAGCCCTGCCCCGGGCTGCATCCTGCTCCTGGGCTGCCGGGACTTGGTGCTGGTTGCTTCCAAGCACAGGGCTGGCTGGCTGCAGCACCGGAGAGGATCAGAGGCACGCGGCAGGGTTCGGTGCTTTGGAGCAAAGCCTCCCCCTGTGCCGTAGGGCCTGGTGAGGGTTTTCGGGGGGGCTGATCTGGCAAACACGCCTCTGCTCGCCGGGGCTGCTGTTTGCACAGCCGCTGCTGTTGACTCAGCCCCGAAGCCCCGGATGGTGCCAAGGCTGGTGTGGCAGCTGGCCGGGCAGGGCCGTGGGGCAGCACGGCGCGGGGTTGTGTGGGGACAGGCAGCAACCGGAGCC
>NW_010239618.1:0-2617 GCF_000690775.1 Eurypyga helias | reverse complement strand
CATCCATTCTCTGCCCAGCCTGTACAAAACTTGTGGAAGTTTTTGCATTTAAAATGGTAGGTGAATCAGAGGTCTTAAGAGCAGTAATGAGCCAATCCTGAAGGAGCCATTTCCATATGTCATGCCATTTGACTGACGTTTGAGTTCAAGGAAAAACAAGCTCTCAGCCGCTTAGCATGCAGGCATTTGCATGTGCCCTCTAGTTGTTAAGCTTGGCTCCGAAAGTCAGCTCCGTGGACACTCCACACATTAGCAATACCAACTCTGAGGGTTCTGTTTTTGCTTTCACCTGCAAAAATGAAAATACAGACGATGAGTCCCGCAGGTACACAGCACTTGCATTGAGCGCCGGAGTTTTAAGGAAGAGGACAAATGCTCAGCAACAAGAGGGGAGCAGCCAGCACTTGCAAGATCAGATTTCCTGTGCACCGTTAATAAGATCTGGTGTCATTCCATTTCAGAGCTATTAGAAGAGCGTAAAGCAAAAACTTCAAGCCTCTGAATAACACATTTGGTCTTTTTTGCTTTCACTGGTTTTATGCCTTTGCATTGCTTCCATGTTGCAGATGTGAGTGTTAGTACAAAGCAGTTCTCAGAGGTGTATGTGGTTGCTCACTTTGCCCACTCTGCCTCAGAAGAAAGCTGCTGGCAGTGTTCCCTTGTGATGCTGAGGGGCGAGAGAGAGAGTTTGTCACCTCCCAAGGCTCTGTAGCAGAAACAGCCCTCTCTGTGGGTCACTGGACAGCAGCAGATATTCCAGGGAGAATCTACCTTGTAGAGCAGACATCCCTGTTGCTAAGATATGAAATTCTCATGGTAGTTATTCCACAAACATTCTTGGGAAGAAAAACCTTGGAGATGGGATTTACTAGCAGCAAAAGCTTATCAGGGCTTCCATTCTGTAAGGGGCTTTTACCTCCTGTTGCACTAGCAGCAAAGTAAACAGTCACCTGAAAGCTTTTGGAAATCCTATGTGTTGATGCTGGGATGTTTGTAAATATGCAAACAAAGAGGGATGAGAGGAGGAGCAGAAGTGTCAAGGGATTTTATTTATGAAGCTATTGACAAATACCTTTTGCTCTGTTTACTCACCTTTTCCCTTAAGGAGAAAGTAGATAATGCCAAGGATCTTTATGAAACTAACTGCAATTCTAATATAGCACCAAAGCCCGGAATTTTGTCTCTGAAATTTGACTAAGATTGATATGCTGAGCATGGAATAGTGGAGGAGACACGAGAAAATAACAGAAAAACCCTTGAACACAAGGGCAATTAGAGATGCCAAACAGTGCTTTAATGATTAGATTGGTCTGAAAAGTAAAACACTTCAAGTTCATGGAAACCTGTGAAGTGAAAGAATCAAAAGCCTTACTATCATAAAAATGAATCTTCAACTGCCCATATTATAGCTGCTGTCAGTGGGAACAGTTCAAATTCTCGTATCCTGCAGATGAAGAACCCAAAATTGCCGCTTCCTAAATGTATCTTGGATAGCTCAAAAGCTGGATAGCCTCTGTGAGGCTCGCCGGTGCAGTTCACACGGTCACGATCACTGTGGCGAGACGAGCAACGTTTCAGCATGCTGGAGCGCCCGGTCCCAGGAGGATCGCGGAGGTAGCTGATGCAGACTGCATTGCGAGGTGCGTGAGGACGAGGCTGGTTTGGAGGTGACCTGTCCTCTTGCAAACCCAGGAGGATTCGCTTGCTTTCAGGGCAGCCTGTGCAGAGCTGAAAACTCACTTTCCTAGAGAATCACCCACTGCAAATTCTTTCCCCATTAGCTTCCACTGACTTTTTCTGCAAAGAGCAAACCCTAATGCTTTCTTTACCTTCCTGTCACAGAGGAGAAATCTTGGCCTCAAGTCACAGCTGCCTGGCTCTTTTCATCTTTATTTTTGTTCTTACCCAGCCTCCTCCTGACCATTACCCAGCTTTGCTGTTGTAGGTTGAATAATTCAGGTGGAATGAACTGTGAGTTGAAACAAGTAGACAGTGTTCCACCACTTGTCCACTTAAGTTATTCACAAATTGTCTTGAAATAGGACCTTTGCTCTGAATCTCAAATGATGACAGGGTTTCGGGTGCAGTTATGGCTATATAGTAAGCAGCTGTGTTGAGTTTCATATACTCAGGCATGAAATACATTTTTTCCTCACTGTATAACTGAACATGTATTCTCTAATTTTAAGTGCTATTTTGGCCTAATACTAATGAGTCATGTCATTGCACTAGATTCTCTTAAGCTTTTGTTTTTAATGTTTCTTCAGTGCACTTTATATTATTAGATGCTTCCATTAGTTCCACCTGCACTTCCCGTTACCAGTTTCATGTTAAACCAAGTTACACATTTGAGTGTCATAGAGTCAATGTCTTATTTTCTAAAAATCTTAATTTCCCCCAAACTTCCATCAATAACATCTTTAAAATCCATTTGCAATGTAAATGACTCAAAGTGTAATCCATCCTGCTGTGTTCCAGAACACTTCCTTCTTATTTAATTGCCATAGACACTTTAGTTACTAATTAAACTTTATTGTTTATGATGTTGCATTTCATTAATAGTTGTGATAAAAATTGCATGCTCCAGCAGATTTTTTGCATGTTAATGCCACTAGTG
>NW_010239617.1:411-1128 GCF_000690775.1 Eurypyga helias | reverse complement strand
TGGTGCTTGCTCCGTGGCCATCGCCCTTCGCGGCCATCGTTACCGTTACCACGGGGACAGCTGGGACAGCGAGCACGGGGTGACTCGAGCCCCCAGCACCCCCATGTCACGCTCGGGGGGGACGGAGCTGAGCGGCGAGAGCCTCACGCTCCCCCCGACGCATAATTGGTCTCATCAGCGTGTTCAAACACTCATTAACTCCAGGGCCGCGCGCTGGGCTCCTGGCAGCCGGCTGGTCCTCGCGGTGGGGGATTTAATTGACGTCAACCCGGACTGAGCGACGTGGTGTGAATTCCAGGCGCCGGGTTGAACGTGTCCGGCGGCCGTGCTGCACGCGGGGGCTTTGGTGAGACGCTCCCAGGCCGATCTCGGGGGGATTGGTGACGTTTTGGGGAGAACCAGCTCCTGGTGGGAAGTTTGTAACATGGTTATTGCAGAAAAAATCCCGTTGCACAAGGCAGAGTTGTCCTTCCTCACCCGGCCCCGGCGCAGGATCAGGCCCCTCCTGATCAGGGGGAGAATGGCCAGGAAAATGAGTGGGAAAACGGCACTTTCCTAGAGGCTTTTCCCGCTTTAAAAGGGAAAACTGCAACAGCTCGTCCAACCTCATGCTGAGGACAAGCCCCCTTCCAGCCCCGCTGAGGACCCCTCCAGAGCAGGATTCCGTCTGCTTTCCAGGGAAAAATAAGGGCGGTTTGAGCCCCCCACCAGAAAAGC
>NW_010239617.1:0-272 GCF_000690775.1 Eurypyga helias | reverse complement strand
GGAGCCACGTTCAAAGCCTCGTGCCGGGGGAGCGATGCGGGGGCCGGGAAAGCCTCCCGGTGACATCCCTCTTCCATCCCCCCCTTTCGCACCCTCAGCCAGAGCTGCCGGGGGTGGGGGTGAAACTGCACCTTCTCGGGGTGGGTTGTTTGGGGGGGGCAGCCTGTGATTTGGGACTCCCCATCCTCATCCCAGGAGCGAGTCCATGGGGAGGGGGGTGAAGCAGATCACAGGCTGCATCTCCCCCTGTGCCCCCTCTCATCTCCCTCCCC
>NW_010239616.1:0-7487 GCF_000690775.1 Eurypyga helias | reverse complement strand
GAGAGACAACCCTGCAGACCCCCAGTCAGGGTGCCGGACCAGATTCCCCGGCAGCCCATGGTGCAGCCCATGGTGAGACTGGCTGTGCCCTGCAGCCATGGGGGGTCATGGGGGGGCAAAGACCCACCTGCAGCCCTAGGAGGACCCCACACCGGAGCAGAGGGATGCTTGAAGGAGGCTGGGCCCCCGTGGGCAGCCCGTGCTGGAGCAGGCTCCTGGCAGGAGCTGTGGATCCATGGAGAGAGGATCCCAGGCTGGAGCAGGTTTGCTGGCAGGACTTGTGACCCCGGGGGGAACAGGCTGGAGCGGGGTCTCCTGAAGGGCTGCACCCCATGGCGGGACCCACTGGAGCAGTTTGGGAAGAACTGCAGCCCCTGGGAAAGACTCAGGTTGGAGAAGTTGGTGGAGGACTGTCCCTGGTGGGAGAGACCCCAGGCTGGAGCAGGGGCAGGGTGTGAGGACCCTCCCCTGAGGAGGAAGGAACAGCAGAGAGAGTGTGGGATGGACTGACCCCAACCCCCATTCCCCATCCCTGTGTGCCGCTGGCAGAGAGGAGGGAGAGAAATGGGTAGCAGAGCAGAGCCCGGGAAGAAAGGAGGGGTGGGGAGAAGGGGTTTTAAGATTTGGGTTTATTTCTCATTATCCTACTCTGATTTGATTGGTAGGAAATTAAATAGACTTTTTCCCAAAGTCGAACCTGTTTTGCTGGTGACCACAACTGGTGAGCCATTCCTCCCTATCCTCATCTTGACCCACCAGCCTTTCTTTGTATTTTCTCCTCCACATCCCACTGGGGTGAGGAGTGAGTGCGCGGCTGTGTGGTGCTTCTGTTGTAGGTGATGTATTGATATTGTATAGAATTACTGCATCCTCCTCATAAACAGAGGGCAACAGTCATCGCTGGAGTAGCAAAGCCTCCACAAAAGGCTTTCCACAGACTTTTCTCTACGTTGCTGCTGGGTAACAGGCTTTTCATTGAGATGTCTCCTTCATCTGGCTTTTTCTTCCCCCCACTGAATGATCAATTAATGTATTGCACCAGGCTGCACTCCTCGTGCATGGTATCGTGAATCTATTTTTGGCTTGATCATCAGAGCAAAAGCAGAAACACAATTGTGCTTGGAGCCAGAACTACTTATAGCCTAACTCGGGCCACTTTTGTCACCCATTCAAAAAACCTAGAGAAATTTGCAAATTTCCACAACAGTTTTTTTCCCCTAAAACACCCCCCCATGCCTGTGCCTAGCTTGACATTTCTATGACAAGTTCTCCAGCTCAACCCCTTGTTGGTGGGCTGGATGCTCACCCGTTCCTCTCCCAAACCAGGGAACGCAGAGCAGAAGAGAGCACATTAGAAGAGCTAAAAACTCACGGAAAACATCACGGAAAAAGAAACTTGCTGACCATCAGTGCAACACTGGCCATCCCCAGTGAGCACAAGAGCATGAGTCCATGAGATGGGGAGAGGATGGAAACACTTCATCAGGTGGGAGCACGAGAGAAACAGAAACTACAGGAAGGATTCAGCTGAGGGAAAAGCAGTTCCCATACAAGCCCACCTTTTTTTCCAGATCAGCAAGTAATAGCTTCCCCAAACAGCCCCCGGAGCACAAGCTCAGTGGTGCACACCACTTAGCCTGGATCTTGTTTAACATTCAGCGATGCTCTCTAATCCTCTTAGGTATTAGTCTTGAGATTCCTGCCAAGCACAGGAACAGCACAGCCTCCCAGCACTTAAATGAAGTCACTGCTTGAAATGGGCCATTTTGCAAAATACAGTAGAACTCCAGCTGTTATTTTTTGTTAACCTCAGATTAGCACTACGCAGTCACTAAGGCATGCAAAATGCAGAGTTAAATAACCCTCATTTCTGCATCTCAGGTGACTCCCTAGGAAGTTTTCCTGCATTAAGACTGGGATTTCTCTTTCTTAATTACTTATTTCAAGTTAAGTACCTAATACCTGTTTAAAGTTCAGTACCTAATTTGAGTTAAGACATTCCTATTGTGTCTGTTGCCCACTGGAAGGAGATCATCCCATTCGGGTTATCTCCAGCCCTCAAGCCACGTCTCCACAATCACAGTGTGTGATACTATATCACCCATTACTGCAGATAAGTCTGGAGATGGAACTGGCATGTAATCACGTTTCTGTTGTATTAGCCAAGCATATTACCCCGAGCTTATTCTGCCCTCATGTTGGCTACCACAACATAAACAATATTTGATCTAGCACAAATCCAGATGGTGCAAAATTAACCCTTTCAGCACAAATCTGACATGGCACAAGGAAGTTTGGAGAAGGTCAGTGCACAGGCTCACATAGCTGTAGGACTTCTGACTTGGCGTATGCAGCCTCTAAGTATCCCAACACTGAGTACACAAAAGCATCATACTTCATCTTATTTCACCCACTTAGAATAAACACAATGTCAGCTTGCAGTTCATTTGCATTTGATCATGCAACACCCTAGATCTTGACACACTCTGGTATAGTTTGGGATTTTTTTGTAGTGGCCACATCCCTATTGTGTAATCAAGAGGAAATGATGACCACTTTCAAAGGGATGACTTCTTCCTTAGGTGTAAGGAAGAAGTTCTTCCTGGAGAGGGTGGGGAGCACTGGGACAGGTTGCCCAGAGAAGCTGTGGATGCCCCATCCCTGGAAGTGTTCAAGGCCAGGCTGGATGAGGCTTGGAGCAACCTGGTCTAGTGCAAGGTGTCCCTGTCCATGGCAGGGGGCTTGGAACTAGATTATCTTTAAGGTCCCTTCCAACCAAAACCATTCTATGACTCAAAACACCCAATCAGTACCTTAACCACGAACTACAGGGACAGCAACTACGAGATGAAGGGTAGGAACCCAAGCCCAAAGGGACAGGGCATAAGATCAGCAGGTTGGCAGCACGCAGGGCTGCTGACCACTGCCCCCAAGGGTGGGCAGAAGGAGCCAACCTGAAATGACCGCTTCCTTAGACACCTCAGATCTAATGTAGAAAGCACTGAAAATCTCAAGGGTGGCCACGAAGCAGAAGAGGTTGCGAACAGGCAAGGTATACCTTGGCTGTGCTGTCCTCATCTGCTCCTTCCATGGCTGGCTGCATCCACATAAACACAAATCACTGCTGATGGGAGGAGGTAAGACTCCACCGATTCCTTTGAGAGATGTTGGTGGAAAAATGCTGAGCAATACCGTTCTGTACTAACAGGCCTCTCTAAGAAACCCAGCTCGGTATGAAACAGCAATCCCATACACACACACGTGAATGTACATGAAAACGTACAGCGAGAGGTGTGTACGTGGTGCACGCACACTTTTCACAAGCACCACGCGGTTTGCAATCTGCCCCTCTTGCCGGCTGGCACACGGCTCAATCAGGTCAGTAATTCATTCTGACTGCCAGGGAGCAAATTGCTGCCAAATGGGGCTTCTTCCTGAGATAAAGGAATAAACAGGCATATAATGTTCCCATTGTCAACCCAAAACATCTGCTGGAACTCAGAGGGGTTTGCTGTCCTTGCACAATGTGGAGACGGCTTCTACTTTGTACCCTCCCTTTCCTCACGCACGAGGAATCGTGGCGGCGTTACACAGCAGCTGTTGGAGGATAGATTAACTCGGAAATCTGAAAACGGCCTTCAAGGGATTCCTGCTTCCATGCAGCAGCGCAGTGGGGGTTCCATTTCTGTCTCAGGAACTGATGTGCCTGATCCTGCCATTGCTGCTTACCTGTGAGCAGCATTTGCTCACATAAGGCATTCAAGGGCAGGTCCCCAGATTGCTCAGAGAAAGTAAAAGGTAATTCAAGGGAATAAAAATCGGCTGGTTTGTGCTGGAAGGCAAGGAAGACTTTTTATTGCCTCCTGAAAAAAGGCAGTATTTTAAATTTTGAATTATTTTAAAATGAGAATATTGGAGACAGGTAATTAGTGTACCACAGGCTGGATACTTACTTTTCGCTCTTTCTCCAGCATCTTAAAACACTCTTTTCAAGGTTTTCCGCCAAATAAGAGGAAATCATAAAACACTAAAGGGATCACAGGTTGATCATGGTTATAGGGGGACTCCAGAGAAGGCTGATTCTGTTGTAACCAAGACCCACATCTGGCTTGAAGGATTTAAATCCTCCATGAGACTGACTGTGCTCCAGCAATACAAAGCCAACCATAAAGCTACTTTGAAAGCACTGCAAGGAAATCCCCCTTTTTTTGGGAATTCTTATGCTAACATAAAGCTCCATAGCATCTGCCCTGTCCTCATTTATGCTGAAGCAGTGAATGATCAGGTCAGTCAGGAGTGAAGGCATTAGCAAGCCCTTCCAGCAAAGGCAAAGTCACAGTATTTTTTGGGAAAAAAATGTTTGGCCTCGCTTTCTCAACATGAAAACGACTCCCTAACACCTTAAAACTACCAGACTGAAGTTAAAAAAGTTTGTCAGCATTTCATTTTACTTCTTAAAGCATCCAAGCCGAGCTCTGAGAATTCAAATTACTGTAGATTATTGGTGTCATACAGCAATATACTTTACCCATTAACAACAACAGTCAAATTCAGGTTTAGTGTAACTATACGTATGTCAATGGAACAGCACAAGAGAAGAAATACCACTAATCTCTTCACTGCTCCAGGCATTTCAAAACCTGCTGGAAAGGCTTAGCACTTTGCTAAACTAGAATAAACAAGAGTATTTCCCACTGCTAACATATTCCCATTGCTCAAGCTCATTTACAATCTAGAAGTGGAATGACATTATTTTTGACAGCAGCAACATAGTAATACCCCAGACTTAGGGGTGCTTCTGCCTGAAGAGAGATGTACGGTTAGAATAACATTACTCTGTTAATATTAAACACTTCACTGCCTCATCTCATGCTCTCCACTGTACTAACGAGAGGTCTGACGCAAAATCTATTAGTTAGTGGCTCTCTCTGCGTACTTGCCTACAATCACTCATCACAGCTATTGAAGTAGGATGCTTTTGTCTGTCCGGGATTCATAAACCAGATGAAGTCTTTGACCTCTCTCAGAGCATTTTTCACAGAAAGTGTTCGGAGAAACTCTTTGTTCTCAACTCCCCCAGTTCAGCATCACTATTCGTACACCAGGAAGTTGCTCAAGGACGTAAGGAACAAAACTAATTACAAAACTAATTATATTGTGGGGAGGTCTAGCAATAAATGGGTTTTGAAAAGGGCAAGTGGCTCCAGGATAGGAGCAGCTCTTGCATCTAGAGGTCCCACAGCTCAAGAGGGATGGGGTAGCTGGGGAAACACGGGCATAGGGAGAGCCACGCACTGACACCATGGGCAAAGCCCCTGGTCGTGCCTGTGACGTGGTCTCGGCTATTACTGCTCCCAAATTCTGCTCCTCTGCACAAGGATCAGCCCCTCACTGGGCCAGGATAATGTGCTTTTAAATACAGTAGGAAAGCACAGTACAGGGTGGGCCGTCAAAATCAAGACCAGAATGGCAGTGCATTTCAGGGCAGCCCACACCCGAGACACCCTGTGCGTGGTTAACGACTCCGGCACAATGCTTTAACACTGCAACCTCGGTTTATTAAGCATAAAATCCAAAGGGACAACCTTTGCTTTGAAATGGTACTCAGCATCTCACTAACCCACCAGCAACAAGCCGCCTAAGTGGTTGCACAGCCTCACAAATCTTTTCCATCGTTCACTGATGCATTTATGGGCTTCTGCAAGATGCAAATGTCCCAGGGTCTGAATAATCAGCTTACGGGCAGCAGCTTGAGGAACCAGTGAGGAAGACAAGAAACCCAAATGGCAAAGCAGAATATTTGGCAATCTGGCATACAAGCACCTTCACCTGTGGGTTGTGACCAAGCCCGTAGGCAAAGGCAACTTTCTGGGCTTGGAACACTCAATTAAAACAAAGAAAAGGAAAATGAGTGCTCAGTGATGCTTTTTGGGGTAGAGTGGGCAAAACAAGCAGTGTAAAGCAAAGCCACGTTTTTTTGTGGCTTTTTGTGCTACTGCAGGGTGCAAAGCTCCAAATCGGAGAGCAGGATCCTTCCCAGCATGTTCCACGCTGTAAAGACACACACAAAAAAGAGATTAAAGCTGCCTGGAGGAGTTTGCAATCAGAAATCAGGAGGCACAAGGCAGCTGGATGCTGATCTCCCTAAACCGGCGGATATTTCTTTTGTTTGTGGCTGATCCCATCTTCCCCCTTGCCTGTAAATCTCTAATCTCTACGAACATTTCTAGGACGTACTCACTCAGTTCCTAGTTTCACTGGCCAAGAATCTCTGACCCTCGCAGGGATTGCTGCTTCCCGTCTCATTTGTCATCCCAGGGTGACTGCTTTGCGGTTTTGCCATTGTCACTCTGTGGGCTGGATCCACACGTGCGGGGCAAATTAGGGCAGTGTCAGTGGAGTGGCTATTTCCCAGGGCTTGGGAGGGAGCTGTCGCGCCTGGGCACGCTCCTCGCACACCCAGCACGGTTTTGGCCCAGCTGTGGCAAGGCAGGTGGCTGTGGGCTGTCCCTCCCCAGCGCAGAGGGCTGCTGCTTCAGTTTCCCATCATTTTCGGTAGCCTGCAGGCTAGATCTCTTTGCATATAAATAGCTACATCTTTTTTTTTTTTTCCTTTTCATTATTTGACTAACCCTCTCTCCCCACCTCCTTTTTCATTCTTTTTCTCACTTTTACAACAGCCCAAGGCTCACTTCTCTAAAGATCTCCTTTATGTTGGTTCCCCCTTAAATGCTACTTCAATGTGTGTTTTTACAACCAAGCAGCACTATAGAAAGTAGGAACCCAGGAATCAAAAATAAAGAGGTGCCAGACTGGGATAACTTCACGTTTGTAGCGTGTTGCCTGGTAAAACCAAACAGCCTATAAAATGGTAATAATATGTTAACGCAAAAAACTCATGTGATTAATGCTCACTTGTGCCTTTCGAGCTCTCAGAACCGAAAAACACATTTTTATTAAAACGACGCTTTAGACTTGTATCATCAGGATAAACAGGTTAGTAAAAGTAATGTAGGTCAGGTGATGAAAGCGCTCTGATTTCGGCTCAGCATGCTGCCTGCGAGTTCCTTCTCCAACTTCAGTTACTACCCTCTGGAAACAAGGGCCATTTTGCCATTAAAATACTTTATATCTGTTGTAAGGATCGCTTTGCCCGGTCACCTTACTAGCTTTTCTTACTTCCCACCTTTTCTCTACATCTTTTGAACTTCCCATGAAAGGCAAGGTTTTGATAAAAGGAAAAAAAAGAAAAAAACAAAACAACCCACTCCAGTGAATCAGCTCTAACGAATTTCAGTTACAAGGTGGTAAAAGTACCCGTTGTGAAGCACCAGCGGTATCGCTTGCAAATGGAAAATATCAATGAGTTTGGCTATTTCGGTGACGTGCCCCCGCCCCGGCACGAGACGGGCTTTTCCCGAGGCGGACCGCGAGCTCTTGCCATCAAACCACCGCTCGCACACAAAAGCCCGCACGCCCGGGGCTGG
>NW_010239615.1:461-706 GCF_000690775.1 Eurypyga helias | reverse complement strand
GGGGACACACGGGCCGAGCCCACCCACCCGCGTGGGGATTTACGGGTAAAACTTCATCTCCGCCTCCACACAGTCGAAGAAAAGGTCGGCCAGCTCGTCCGGGTGGGGGGTCACCGTCCCCGCCAGCAGCGCGTTCATCCCCTCCAGGCCCTGCTTCTCCAGATCCCGCTGCGTCTGCAGGAGCTTCTGGCCCCGCTCCTGGGGGGATCAGGGTGGGAAAAGAGCTGAGACCGGGCGCAATCAGG
>NW_010239615.1:0-442 GCF_000690775.1 Eurypyga helias | reverse complement strand
CCGGGCCAGGGCGAGGTTCCCGGCGCAGCAGCGGCTGGGGAAGGGTCTGCGGTACCTGGTCCTTCTCCATCAGCTCCAGCGCTGCCTGGTGCCGGCGATAGAGCTCGTGCCGCCGATCGACCGTGCTCCGGAACCGTGGGATCTGCTTGGCGGGATCATCACGGAAGGTGGGAGATCGCACCTGCGGTGCGGGCTTGAGGCCGGCCACGAAGACGAAGGGCTTGAAGACGGACCTGCCGGAGAGGAGCATCGGGGTCCTGGAAGCAGCCAGTGCGAGGAGGGATGCTGCTCCCCAGGGATGCTGCTTCCCAGGTATGCTGCTCCCCAGGGATACTGCTCCCAGGAGACGGCTCGGCCTCGTCCCCGTCACCCCCCGGAGTGGGACTGTCCCCCACCATCCTCCTCACCTGGAGGGGTCAGGGGTGGCCGTGAAGAAGTGGAC
>NW_010239614.1:0-606 GCF_000690775.1 Eurypyga helias | reverse complement strand
ACAAGGTATTTTACGTGCAGATGTACAGCCAGCATTCTCAATTCAGTTGAATATTGAAAATTATCAAATCTACTTATCCTTGCGTGCTATGTTGAGCCAGTGGCACTAAACAGTCAATCTGATGGGCGCCTTTCTGACAAGAATCTGGAATTTAAGGGCAAATTAGACTACAAGGCTCTATTCATTTCAGCCTTCTTAGTTTCCTCCAGTGATTATAGAACAACAGGCTTTTCTAGAGGATACTGCAGGAATTTGACTTGAGGTAATCTGAATTGTCTGCTTAAACAGCCTTTATTCTGGGGGAAGTCTGTCAGCAAATGTGCTGGTGGAGACAAGAAAGTGCAGACTGTTATCAGTGCACCTTTTAACCACCTGGCATACAGTTTGCAAGGTCTGCTGGATAAAATAATTAACAAGAAACTGGAACACAGCGCAGTCTTCCCAAATACGCGTAATGGTTGCTTTTCTTCTTTGAGGCTGCCTTCCTCTACCCTTCCCTGATGCAGAAGGAATGACATGGTTTGTATTTTAAAAGCAACCATCTTCCAAACTGCCTAAGATACCATACCAGTTATATTGGCTTAGGTTAAACAGCTGGAAGATCTT
>NW_010239613.1:1247-1518 GCF_000690775.1 Eurypyga helias | reverse complement strand
ATGTCAAACTCATTGCCGCCGTGTTGCCATCAAGTTTTGGTTTCATCCGAGGGACTTGAACCACCATGTCCAGGTCATTAAACAGACATTTTCAACCGGCTGGGGACCCTTCTTCATCCGCCGGCGAGGAGCCCAGCATGGCTTTATCCCCCCCCAGTGTCACGGGGATGCTCGGGGTCCCTCTCCCCGCTCGAGTCCCTTCACTGCTGAGCCCCAGCACCCGCTCGTCCCACCGGCGGCACCCCCGCACAGGGACAACGCAACGCCTTTT
>NW_010239613.1:0-1185 GCF_000690775.1 Eurypyga helias | reverse complement strand
GGCTGGAGTTCCTGCACCCTGCTCGGGTTTTTGAGGTGCTGGGCGTGGAGGGATGCTCCCATGGCTGCAGAGCAGCAGGGAGATGCAGCCGTTTGCTGCGGGGGAATGAGAAAGGGAAAAAATTCCTCCCACCTTCCCAGGGCTGACGGAGCCATAAATCAGGGGCGATAGATGAGCTGGGTTTAATTCTTGTGTTGATGTACGTGTCTAGCACAACCCTCTCCCTGCCAGGCTGGCAGGGGCGGCTCTGATTCACCGGCAGCAGCGGGGCAGGGGAGAGGGGTTTTTGGGAAGCAGAACCCCGAGGCTTTGCCAGTGGTACCAGCCCCATCCTGGGGCAGCGCCGGAGCTGTCCCAGGGAGATGCCAACCTTCCCAGCTGGTTCAGTATCCCCTACCAGGATGAACGTGCCTGCCCAAGAAGCTGCTGTAAATATATGTAAATAAATTGGTTTGGGGTTTTTCCCCATTTAAAAGCAGCCACAGCACAGCCAGGACTGGGAGCAGCAAGGGGACGGTGCCAGGGGCTGCCCCGGGACCCCCGCCCCAGGGAGGTCAGGAAGGGTCGGGACACGCGTGTCCCGGGGTGGAAAGCACCGGCAATGTCTGTCTGTCTGTCCATCCGTCCGTCAACCCATCCACCCATCTGTCTGGGGTTAAATCCAGCCAGTTCCCCATCCCCATCCCCCAGCCCGGCTGCTATCACACGCCGGCGCCGGCGCTTTTAATTCCCTTTACTTATTTATCATCGCAATTGTCTCTTAGCCTCTTAATTGCTTGGGCAGCCCCTCCGAAGCCTCGTGGCGGGGGAGGGAGGTGCCAGTGTATAAATAAAGGCCATAAATAAATAAACCCGGCTGAAGGCGGGGGGAGCCTTGCCGGGCTGCCCCCGGCGATGGCACCCATTTGCCCCGGGGATGCTCTCCTCAGCTGGGTGCCCCAAGTGCCCCCGAGGGGTGACAGGCTGGTCCCCACGAGGCTCCAGTGTGCCCTGGGAAGCTTCACCTTCCCCCCCAAAATTGTGATTCTGGCCCAAGGAAGCCCACACACACCGCTGGACCTTTAGGGCCACAGCCAAGCTGAGCTGGGGCTGTGAGAACAACAGGGAGCAGAAAAGGGAGAAAAAACCCAAATATAAAAAATACCACTCCCTCCCCTCCCCCGTTTTTAAATTAATTAGTGATGT
>NW_010239612.1:1606-6772 GCF_000690775.1 Eurypyga helias | reverse complement strand
CCATTCTATGATTCTAAGTATGCTGGGCTGTCTCCCTCAGTATTATTAAAGCTTTGTTCCTAAAAGGCTAAGGCTGAACTTCCCTGTTGTGTGGTGCTATGGTCTCTCTTCAGAAATCAGAATCTCCTCCAGAGGCCAGTGGTTTTGGGGTTTCTCCCAAATGTATTTCTCAAGTAGAAGGTGAATGAGCTGCAGTATTCATGCTGCCTCTTCATCATGGAGCAAGCTCTGCCAGATTTTTGGTTGTACCAAAATGTACAGATCATTATTATTTTCAGGGATGCAACTGTAACAGATTATTAAAATGCTCAATTGCCCTTGAAAGTGGCTTCAGCTAAGTGCTGCGTGAAGTCTGGGAGACACAGTTACACCAGTAAATGCGTGCTTACCCCAGGTTTGCTGTGTTGTAGTTGGCCTTCCTGCGGTGTAGCTGCGGGTTCAGAAGAGAGATTAGCCAAAGGGAGTGAGAAAGCAGAACAAGACAATATCCTGGTTCACGAGCAGTGTTTAGGAAGTACTCTGAGAGACAGAGGGGGTATGTGGAAATGAAAATACGGTTGGAAAGTGTACAGCATCTAAGCGGGAAATTAGAATCATAGAATCACAGAATGGTTTGGGTTGGAAGGGACCTTAAAAATCATCCAGTTCCAACCCCCCTGCCATGGGCAGGGACACCTTCCACTAGACCAGGTTGCTCCAAGCCTCATCCAGCCTGGCCTTGGACACTCCCATGGATGGGGCATCCACAGCTTCTCTGGGAACCTGTCCCAGTGCCTCACCACCCTCTCTGTGAAGAATTTCTTCCTGATATCTAATCTAAACCTCCTTGTTTTCAATTTGTACCCGTTACCCCTTGTCCTATCACTACAGGGTCTTGTAAGAAGTCCTCTCCCAGCACCCTTGTAGGCCCCTTCAGGTACTGGAAAGCTGCAATGAGGTCTCCTCGGAGCCTCCTCTTCTCCAGGCTGAACAAGCCCAATTCTTGCAGCCTTTCTCTTCCCTTAAATTAGGGAAGAGAAAGAATGAGTAGGAAGTACTTGGAAAATATTTGAGTCAGTAAGTGGCTAATCCAACAGGTCTGGAGAAATCACAGACTAGTTTGGGTGGGAAGGGACCTTAAAGCCCACCCAGTCCCACCCCCTGCCACGGGCAAGGACACCTTCCATAGCCCAGGGTGCTCCAAGCCCCATCCAGCCTGGCCTTGGACACTCCCAGGGATGGGGCATCCACAGCTTCTCTGGGAACCTGTCCCAGTGCCTCCCCACCCTCTCTGGGAAGAATTCCTTCCTGATGTCCCATCTCCATCTCCCCTCTGTCAGTTTAAATCTGGACAGCTGCTGAAGGATGCTCACAGAGCTCTGACTCTGCATCCAAACGGCAAATAAATGTGATGTCAGTAGATGCCAAGTGATACACATAAAAAGAAATATCTCCTTTACGTGCCCAGTGAGGAGCTACAGGCTACTGCTTACCACTCAGAAAGCATCCAGGAGACTCGCCTCCAGAAATGTGTTACTACTACTGAGCAAATATTGTCAGAAGAGCAAGTTGAATATTAGGAATTAAAGAGAAGGGCATAGAGAACAAGCCAGGATTAGTCCCCTGGACTAACTCATGGTGTGTCTACATCTTGATAGTGTGAGAAATGGTCACCCCCTCCAACAGATGTGTTGTGTTTAGAGAAAGTTTGGAAAGGACAAGAGAAGCCAGGAAGAGTCCTTGAACAGTAAGTGCACTATGGCTCTTCAGCTTGGGAAAGAGATTACTGGAAGTCTATGAAATCATGTAGAAAATGGAAAGGGAACGGTTATTTTCTGTTTTTTACAATATCAGACTTATGCACTACCCAGCCAGACTGAGGCAGTAGTTTTCAGAGTACCAGAATGCACTTTTTCTTCACGCAGCATCTAATTAAATGTGGAACTCATTCCTACAGGATGTTGGGGAAGCAAAAAATATAAATGGGTTTCAAAGGGGATTAGGCAAATCAAACCTGATGGTCCAGATGCAGTCTGTGATGTAGGAAATCAATGCACTGCTGGCCGCTGGAAGCTGAGAGAGTGTGGGAAGGGAAGGATCATACACACTCCTTCCTGAAGATCTGATACTGCCTGTTCTCACAGCAGGGTGGCTGCACAAGAAGGACCTTTGGTCTGACCTCATTCTTAGGAAGAAATTTAAGAATACTGTGCTAAGCTACCGATCACTCATTAAAAAGAATTATTAAACCACTTGGCTGGGGAGAAGTACTCCTTCTTAGCTAAATACAGAGCTGCTGATGTGATCCTGGTAAGGGTAAACCTCTGGGCCTGTTTCAGTGCAAGGTGAATCAGTAATGAAGGGCAGAGCTCTAGAATCTGTAGAGACCCAGAATGTGACAGTGCCAAAAGAATGAGTTTTGTACCAGAAGCTTACTTGGGTGTTCCAAAGCTTCTAGTAGAGTCCCTAGCAAAAGGGTGCGAAGGTAATTCACAGATTCACAGAGTGGAAGAGGTTGGAAGGGACCTTTAAGGAACATCTAGTCCAACCCCCCTGCCAGAGCAGGATCCCCTAGAGCAGATCCCACAGGAACAAGTCCAGGGGCTTTGGAAAGTCTCCAGGGAAGGAGACTCCACCCCTCTCTGGGCAGCCTGTTCAGGGCTCTGTCACCCTCACAGGGAAGAAGGGTTTCCTCATGGTCAAGCTGAACCTGCTGTTTCCCAGTTGATGGCCACTGCCCCTCGTCCTGTCACTGGGCACCACTGAGAAGGGCCTGGCCCCACCCTCCTGACACCCCCCCTTTAGATATTGGGAAGCATTGATAAGATCCCCCTCAGCCCCCTCTTCTCCAGCTGAACAGCCCCAGCTCTCCCAGCCTTTCCTCAGGTGGAAGGTGCTCCAGGCCCTTCATCCTCGCAGTGGCCCTGCGCTGGCCCCTCTCCAGCAGCTCCTTGTCCTTCCCGCGCTGAGGAGCCCAGAACTGGACACAGCACTCCAGGGGAGGCCTCCCCAGCGCAGAGCAGAGGGGGAGGAGAACTTCCCTCGACCTGCTGGCCACGTAGGTAGGAAGATCTGTTCTAAGAGATCTGCAAGCTGAAAGAAGCCAGCGGCAGCAGCTTTTTCCTGTGTATTCCTCCTCCACGGCAGATTTTCTGCCCTGGATAACTTCACCTGGGCCCAGTAAGAATCCCTCTTCTCTGGATTTGTTCTCCTGACGTACGATGCCTGGTTAAAATGGATGCTACTGGAGTGGAGTTGTTCATTTGGTCTTCCTAATTCTTCTTTCTCCTTTCCTGTGCCTGCAGTGAAGCAGCTGCCCACGCAGTAGCCACGCTTGCTGAAGCCACTCTTCAAGGTGGAGGACAAATTGTCCTGTCTGGGGAAACTGCAGCAGCAGTAGGAGCACTTACCGGAGTCCAAGATGCCAATGGTAAGGCTGCCGGAATGTTTTTACTTTGGTTTATTTACTATGCTCTTAGCTGGGGGGTTTTTCCCCTCTCTTTTATTGAAATGTCAAGTCTTCACTAGTAAAATGGTTCTGCCTCGCTGCAGAGTCACTAAGTAGGTTGTGACTTAAAAGTAGCACTAACCTTGTGTTTACTGCCGTAGTGCTGGTGGCTCTGCTCTTTTCCTCCTGCTAGCTTGCTGTTTAGTCTCAGTTTGGGGTGGGAAGGCTGCTTTTGCCTCGTGGCAAAGCGCAGGCCAATCTGGACAGTGCCTGGTGCAGGGAGTGACCAGACTCGGACAACTCGCACAACTAGTCAGTGCCCAACAAACCCATCTCCAAAATGCATCACGGTGAAGTGGCAGAGAGTATGGCCAACGCTTCCCTGCCCACTCGTCTTCTTTCTTCCTCAAGGGTTTTTATGCTTGGTGGCTGCTCTTGAGCAACTGTCGCTCTTTGGCTTGGGTGACACCCTCCAGTCATCCCTCGGCAGTCGGCCTCGGCTCTATTTTCCGTCTTGCCACCGTCGTCTGTCGCTGAGTTGTAGGGATTCTCACCTGTTCTCTGGACCTCTCTTCTGCCAAGTCCGGTGACTTTTGCAGGTATTCAAACCAAGCTGGTAGTAAATAAACCACAAGTTCACGGAAACTGGAACCTATGAACGTGTGTAGTGGATGCTCATCCCCTGCCTCCAGTCGCGCTGCGCTTCTCCCTGATGCCTTTATCGTGCTTTCCCAGCTGGGAGGTGAAAGTCGCTGGTTGTTTCGATGAACGGAAGGAGGCGTGTCCAAATAAGCTCAAAAAGGATGCACGGTGTGAAGTTGTAAGGAAGCCTTGAATATGGGGCTATTTGGACCCCAGTTATCAAAGGGGGAAGAAACACGTGCCGTCGGCTGGCAGAGCGGTAACTTCCGGCCTTGTTAATTTGCTTGCAAAGCTGAAATCTGGCTAAATGAGACCTCGAGTTTCACTTCCCTCGAAATCCTCAGCTGACAGGGACCGTGCTTGTTTTCAAACGTCAGTATTTAGTTTGCAGCAAACACAGGGCAGCGGAGGGAAGAGTGATTTTACTCGGTGCGTTCCCTTGACGTCTCTTGCTGTGGAGTCAGCCAGCCTGAAGAGGGAGCAGAAATGAAGTGAAACCCCTGCCCTCCGAGCTGGGAAGGCATCTGATCCTGAGAGGGAAGAGTAGGGTTATGTTGCATTACGCGTTGCCGGCGCGATGGGGATAAGCAATGGGTGTTTATCGAAGGAAGGATCTGACCCTGGATGCTCAAAACCAGCAACTAATCAGATTTGTAAAAGCACGTTAGCGTCCTTCAGCAGATCTGCACCCCCGGCTCCTTTTGGTCTGCTTCCAGAACGCTTTCATGGTCTGGATTCCTCTGGATGCTTCCCCCGAACAACTCTGCTCCTCCACACCCTCCCTGAGTCACTCTACCTCACTCACCCAGCTTCAATATCATTTTAATGCAGGCTGGGCGCTTTTTTTTTTTCCCTTTTCTCCTTTTTTTTGTAGCGGCAGAGTTGGAAATCAGATGGGATTTGGAGTGCATTAAGGGGAGAGACTGCAGCATTTTCCTCGGTGCAAAACCTCACCCGCAGCCCCTTGCCTTGCTTCCACTCTTCTTCGATTTGCTCTAATCTCCGGTGGTATTAAGGGGAAGGGCTTTGGCGGCGCGGTAGTCCTTGGAAGCGCCATGCTGTTAGTTTTATTACGTAACCAGCTAATGTATCTCCCT
>NW_010239612.1:0-1570 GCF_000690775.1 Eurypyga helias | reverse complement strand
TCCTGCTGTCTCTGTCTGGGGATGGAGAGCAGATGGATTTTCAGCGTTGGCACGGCCGTGGAGGATTTGTCTGCCTTCTCCCTCCCCTGAAGCCCAGGGTGTGAGCGTGAGCATCCTCCCGGACACCGGTGCTCGGTTATTTGATGCGGTGGGGACAAACAGCTCTGCGTGCCCTTCTGTCGGGAGGAGATGCAACGGGGAGTGATTTGGTGCGATCGGTTGCAGGAAGGAGAGGGGGAAGATGACTGCCAGAGCCGTTGTGGTAGTAACCAGCAAATTCCCCCAGCTCACTGTTGCTTGCAGAGTCTTAATTTTGATATTTCCAATAAATGCTTCTCTCTAGGAATGCTCTTACCCTTCTGTAGGTCCTTTCGGAGGGATTCCAATCCCTACACCACTTTTCCTGGAAGGGGCATGAATTTACCCCCATCTTAGTGATAGGGAAACTGAGGCAGTAGTTTAGCACATTGTCTTGAGTTCAGGGGAAGGTGTTTCATTCCTGATTTTAGCCATTAGATGGGATTATTCCTTTTTTTTTAGATTTTAAGTTCCTATCTTGATACGGGGGTTTTTTCCATCAGTTCTCTGGCATCTAAATAATAATTAAGTGATATGAGACAACCAAAAAGAGGCAATTTCTGTACTTTCATGGATGTCTGGAAAGCTGGGGCTAAGTTTGGGCTTGCAGGGAGCCACGTGGCTGAATAAGGGCTGCGGGTAATCGTGTGATCGGTCACATATCGTTAAGGGAAATAAGATCTCCTGCTCCCATGCAGCGTCAGACTGGCTGAGTGCATTATGGTTTTCTTGCTACTCTGGAGCATCTGCTCTGAGTCGGGATGCTGGAACCGGTGACCCCGTGGTTTGAGCCTCAGATGTTTGGTGCGTAAGTGGCTGGCGTTAAGGCGAAGCGATAATCGGAGCGAGTGACGGGGAGTGCACCAGCACCGATTTCTGAACCTGGCTGGAAACTGAAAATGCTCCGGTAAGAAGAAACTCTGTGCTCTGGGGCCGCTTTCCGTGTGCGCTGTGGGCAGCTCCCTGTGATGGGCTGGCGCTGGAGCCGTCCCAGCCCGTCGGGGCTGGTGGAAAGAAACCCAATCGGCGTTGGGAAGGAGAGGTGACGGTGCCAGCCTGCAGCCTGGGCCTCGCTCGCCGGAGTGTCCTCCTACTGCAGCCTTTTGTTTTGACATTGATCGCATTGAGGGCTTGAAAGCTGCTTGGGCTACGGGCTTCCTGGCTTCATCGTTAAATATTGATGAAGCTTTGGCCTAAGCAGTACCCGTGCAGGGCTGTAGCGGTGCGCAGTGCTGCCCGTGAAGGGCAGAGCAGACTCCCAGCCCAAGGAAGGTCGGTTCGGTGGCCTCGCTGTCGTCACACGCCTGGGGTTACTGCAGTTTTGCGCAGTGTGTGGCATTGCGAAGAGCCGGTTTGAAGGCGAGAGGGGTGTTGTGCTCAAAACTCCAGCTGGGGTTCAAAAATAATACATGGGAAGAGCTGGGGTTTGCAAGGGGACAGGTAAGAGTAGAGGTGAAATCAAGCTGTGATCAGAATCATAGAATGGTTTGGG
>NW_010239611.1:8266-9525 GCF_000690775.1 Eurypyga helias | reverse complement strand
TTTCCCCCGAGCTCACAGACTGGTGCAGGGAATAGGTATATTTTGCTGGGAAGTGCAAAACTTACTCTGTGTTCCTGAGCTACCAGGCTGGGCACAGACAGCAGTGCTGGTGCTAGGAGGGATCCTGTGCACGAGCGGATCAGCTGCGCTGGATATGAACATGGAAAACTGGCCCAGTTACGTGCTCTGAAGAAAGCAGCTGGGGTGGTGAGACCTGGCTAAACGGGAGGAAGCTGTATGGCCCATCTGAGCAGAAAAGACAGACAGTCCTGTATTATAGAATAATCCAGTGCTGTGAAGTGCATGGTATTTCACGTTTTGTTATTTCCATGCTAGGGGGAGTTGAAAATGGTTATGAAGTGACACATCTCCAACAGTAAATATTCATATTACCTTATACGCTGGCCAGAAGTATAGCAACGCAGCCACTCTTTGGCAGATATTACATGAAAGAAACAGAGCCTCAAGAACTATCCTAATTAGTTTTTCATATGTTCCTGTACGTGTGAAAGTTGAATCCTTCCTCGTTACTAAAAATATTACAATAGTACAGTGAAAGTACTCGAATACTTGCTTTTTCTTCCCTTGAGGAAAGTGAGCTTGAGCAAGGTAGCGTAAGACATGCCCTTATACAGGCATAACAGCCTCCCTGTAGGTTGTTAGCTATAACAACAGCCTCGCTGGATGTGGTTAGCTGCTTTTTCACACACGAAGGGTTGATTCAGATTCTAAAGAAAAAAGATGCAGGAAGCTTACAGGAGCCTAATATTTCTGGACAAAACAAAATTCTGAGTCGTCAAACCTGCATAGCTTACAGAAGCAATGGCAATTAAAAATAAAAATATATGGCAATTTTATGGTAATTAAAAAAATCTTTCACAGATCTTTTTAGAAGCAGACTGGGAATGGTGCAAAGTTCAGGAGAAAAAGCATGCTTTCACATTAGGAAAAAACTAAGCCTTTCTGACTTCACATTCACAACTAGGTTGTTATGATCACACAGCACAAATGCTACAAATCCTGCAGTCTCTACAAGGTCACTATGCTCAAACAAGCTCATTTTGAAATCAGAGCTTGGCCTGTGCAAATACTGAACTGAGATCTCAGAGTCTGGCTTATGATGATTACACATTCATTTTATAACAGGATCTTTATTTCCAAAAGGTTCTGTGCTACAATAAAATAAATTCTTCAGGTGTTCCGAGACACAAAAAAAAAAAAAAAGAGACTGCATTTCATATTCTCCAAACTCAGGGATT
>NW_010239611.1:0-8204 GCF_000690775.1 Eurypyga helias | reverse complement strand
TTTCCTTTTTGGTCTGAGTTAATGACCAGGTTCAAAGCTTTGGAAATATATGCTGTTCATCTAACTGAAAAAAAAAAGAGGCCTTCCTCGAGTTTGGGGATGGTATCACTTCCATAATTACACTTTGTTTATCCTCTTGTCCTGCCTTTTCATCTGTCACAGCTGATTTGCAAGGGTCTTTTTCCATTTCTAATCATCCTGCTCCTCCTGCCTGACTACTGTGGGAAAGACCCACAGCCCAGCAGTGGTAATGCCTTCATCACTTCCATGCTCATATAAACGGCGATGTCAACAGCCTGGATTGTTATCACGGCAGAAAGCAGCTGAAAAAGGAGACGAGGGATTACTTCAGGCCCCCTTTGATTTCTTTTCCTCGTCTCCCTCTCCCAAAGCCTTGGAGAGGCCACCTCTCTGCTTTACTGCTGCGCAACGTCCCTTCCCAGGAAGAGGGCCGTGATGCCAAGGGAGCAGTCCAGCAGCGCGAGTGACACCGGGCAAATGGTTAAAAATACAAGCCCTAAGAAGTAGTGCATATATGGTAAAAGGTCTAATGGAAGGAGTTACTGAATGGAAAGAAAGTGTAGCATCAGTATATATAGCGGGTGAGTTTCTGTTTTTCTCTTCAGTGGGGCTCGCACACCTTTTTTAGGAGAGAAACCTGAAGGGGCAAGCAGAGGGGTGCCTGCACAGGTACCCTCCTCTCCACCTCCGGAAGGGCTGTTCAGGGCTCGGGCACGGGGCTCGTCGCTCAGTCCCTGCTCCCAAACGGCACTGGGAGACGGGCGCGGTGCAGGAGAGCGTGGAGGGTCCAGGTGTGGGGGGACTGGTGGGGGAAGCCCTGCATGGGGTAGCTCATGCTGGGCTCATGGCCGGAGCCTGTGGCTCCACTGCGATCTTCCTCCGAGGTTAAGGATGCTTCCTCCAGCATCGCTGGCTTTAGCTATGCCATCAAAGCTCATTTATTTGCCATTTTCAGTGGGTTTCACGATCAAGCCCTGTCAGTTCAAGCTATATACATATACTAGGCAGGGTCTAAGCTATATAATTAAGAGGATCTTTTATTTTGAGTAAAATGCTAAGATACTTAAAATTACTTTTTTTTTTAACCTTATAAATCATTAAGGCAGAGTTTTTTTCATAACGAAAGTGATTACCCTTTCTGACATTATAATGTGACTTATTCTTAATTTCTCTTACTACAAAGTACTTAAATTTCCCTTTGAAAAATGCTTACAGTGTAAGAAGGTGCTGTGACTTTAAATTGCCGTGCTTCACCGCTGCTTCATTTTGAACCGTTTTTACGTTATACTGTAAGTGAACTGTTTTTTCATACAAAGCAAGCTTTTTTTTTTCCTTTTTTAGTTGCTAACTTTACTACTGCCTATGTTTAGATTTGGGGGAATTTGTAGTGCGTGCCAATCTGTAATTACATTCAAAAGCATCCTTCTCTTTACTTCTCATTTCCGTTCCCCAGGAGACAGAAAAAAATAGGTTACTCGAAAGGTTCCTCTAAAGAGAGTGAAGCGAAGAGCGTGGTTATTGAGAGATAATTGCTCAAAATGTTTACTAATGAGTGACCACTAGAGTTAGATGAATTGTTCACAGGGTAGAATTTATTCAGTGAATTTAGCACTGTTATCGTCTGGTAATTATCCCCTAGGCAGACTGATTATTACAAACGTGTTATTACAGCGATTAGACAGTGGTCGTTCCTGTGAATGCGTTTCAGCCTATGGATCACTGGTAAACGATTTATTCCAACTATTCATCAGCCCTCATCTGTGACTGGTCATCCAGGTTACACGCTTTTGTTCCTGCCCCCTGACTGCCTGACTGTTGCCTCTTACAGAGGGAGAAGCAATTATGACACGAATAACAAACACCTTATCTTTACGTTCACGTGTCCTTTGCTTCCCGCAAAAGGAGATTTCTGTCGTAAGAAAAATAAACCAAAAAAAAGAAAACCAGGAAAAAGAACTATTCCCCAAGCATTCACGGGGGAAAAGCAGCAGCAACCTTATTTAAATACCTTTTCTTGAAAAGTTAACCCAAAGGGGCATTGACAAGGTCATTCAGAATGTGAAATAATTCAGTTCCTGTGAACCTTGACTCTCCTCTGCTATTCTGTCAGGAGGGAAGCACTTTACATCCACAGCCTAGAGTTCTTTCCAAATTGAAAGCCCTTCCCCCACAAGGCTTTAAATATTTAGAAACAAAAAAGGTGTTTGTTTGGTTGAAGTTTTTTGTTACTTGATTTTTACATTTCCATGTAAAATAGCTCAAGCAAAGTTTAGAGTAACTTGCGCCAGCAGCATTTTTCAAGGTAAAAACAATACCAAGTCTTTGACTTTAATAAAAGAGAGAGGGGTTTTTTGTTGACACGTGTAATAATTTGTTGTAAATTCTGCAGTCAAGTGGCTCAAAAGCTGCTCGTCGGTTTTCATTAAAATATTTAACTTCTATGCACTAAGGCCCAAATCCCAAGCCCGCTAAAATTAATAGCAAAACCTCCAATTGCTTCTGGTCGACTAAGCTTCGATCCCAAATCAATCTTGCGAAGCTCTTTCGCATAAAATAAGATTGCCTTTTCACAGACACATCTAGATGAAAGAGCTCCTCAGCATGAATCACTCACACATATGCCGTGTGGATACATCCCGCACACAGGAGAGCGCACGGATGCGCAGGAACCTGTTCATATCACGAGGGTGCAGGTGCAGCTACGTGGGTATACGAGCCTCTCTGCCCTGGCATACCTGTACCTATGGAGAGACGTGCGCTTACACACCCTCACGGGCAAATGCACGCTCTGATATTCCCAACTGCATTGCCTGCAAAACTGTATGCGTGACTAATCACCGACACGGACACATACACTGCTGTCTGTCTCAGGTATCCCTTTCTAAACAGGTTCCCACCTTCCCAGATTCGTCTGTGCTTTCTCATGTTGTTCTCAGACCCACCAACCTCTCTGAATTCTCGCATCTGGTTACAGTGAAACAGATTAATAGAGAATGGTTTTCTTCTTCTGGAGCTAACTTGCTCTCATTTGCTAAACTTGAAATCTTTGCTATATTATGCCAAAGGGTGGGGGGAGGGGGGGTTCAAGGGGAAATAGGCTTGTTTTCTTAAAACCAAGGAGACTGCATTTAAAAAAAAAAAAAATGTGAGAAAATCAGCTCAGATGATGATTCACGGTCACATTTCTCAGTATCTTGTAAAGAATAATAATGATATTTTCTCATCTCTAGATTTCCAGAACTTCATCAGAACTTCAGCATCCATCAGTTTATCTTTTTTTTCCCTTTGGCTGTTTCCTTCCTGCATTATTTTATTTACAGTTCTTCCACTCCAGTGAATCTCTGCCTTTCAAATACACCAAAAGAGAGAAACAAGAGCTCCACTCGGAGAACCTACAGATAAGCATAAAGATCTGTGGGATTCAGGATCGAATTAGGTAAAATAGGAGCTTGCAGCAAGGTTGCCTTGCATGGAGCAAAAAGCCTTTGGAGTGTGCCCTCTCGTGGCCATTCTTTATTCAGCAAGGGTGTCTGTACCATTAAATACATGTACTTTCAAAAGAAAATTGATTGATTTAAGGAGGCATAAGAGACCGACCCTTCCTTGGCTCCTGAACTGCCAGCCTGGACGTACAGGAGTAGGTACCTTCCTAGGATGAGGCGTGAGTGTGTACGCGGACATACATGCACGTGAAAGCAGGCATCACATGATCAACCCAGCTCACCTTCAATTCAGTATGAAGTGAAACAAAAAGGTAGCAGAGGTCTAAATAGCTGTCAGACTTCTCATTATTTTTTTCCCTGACAGATCTCCTAACGATAAGCCTTTGAATTTCAGTATTTCCATCCAGTAATTCTTATCACCTCGGGGGCTGATGTTAGCAACCCATTTCATTGGTGGTTTAGTTGCCAGGATCAAATTCACTTGGCAAAATCCCAGGTCTGCCTAATAAGCTATCTACTTAAAATAACGAAAGAGTTAGTAGCCAAGCACATTTTATGAGCATTGGGTATCTCAGTTATAGAACCTGTTGGATTTCCTTGTCAGAAAATTATATGACCCCTCTCCTCAAAAGTCTATTTTTAAGACCTTGAAGTAACCCACAGAGCTCTGGCACAGCTACCCTCATAGCAGAACTAATTGAGGTTAGTAATCTTAGTTTGATATGCAAGTAGAAAACCATTTTCATGTTTTCCTTGTACGAGTGCCAAAGGACAGTAGGGTGCATTTGTAAACTTTTGCCCAATACTCGTGGTCATTAGTTTTGCAAAGATCTGCCTGGATTTGTTAGCTGTGAAAACTACCTGCCAACAGTTTTGCTGATTTCCTGGACGTAACTACACCTGTGCCTCAGACAAGTTCACTGCGTTGAGCTTCCCCTCGAATTGTCTGAAGCCTGTGCTCCTTTGAGTTTTGGTCTATTTTAGAAAACAGCAGTCTCAAGCCAAAGTCACGTGCACAGGGCACTGTTTGCTCATTCACCCCATTTCAATGAATGTCTGAGGATACGGCTGATGAAAGATGGAAATACTACTTTTTTATGAAGGCAAGTAGTAAATGTGGCTTCTGAAAGGTAGGGGGAATGGCTGGTTTATGTCAAATCATACCCAAAGGAACAGAAAGCCTAAAGTCTTATTTCTCTTTCCATAGACCTTTATGTGATACAATGTGAGATGTTTCCATTCATTTTCACTGATTTCCTATTGCCCTCTCTCAAGACGGAGAAGGTTTCACGTTAGAAGCAGGAAGAACATTAACCTGACTGTGAGAAGAACACGTTTATTCTCCTGCTTGGTGTTTTAAACTTATCTGTACTCTTCCCAGTTCCCACAGAGTGAAAAGTAGGGACCGTCCATGCGGCTGTATTCTATTCCTGTCTTTTTAACTCATACTTCCTATGTAACATGTCACTTCTTTTTGCCTCACTTTCCTCAACAGGAAAAATACTACTACTATAATACTTGACACGCAATACCGCTGGTGCGAGGGATCCCAGGTAGTTTACTTAAGCTCTGGCATCTGTGAAGTGTGGTAGATCCTCTGATGTAGCAAGACACCAAATGCGAACGGCTGTGGATGAAAACTATGTTTTAGCAGTCTAAAGTTACGCCACGGAGTGGAGTGATCATTTCCATTATAAGCCCAAACCCTAGAGCTCAGTTTCTAGGTTGCTAATTGTTCCTCCCTCCTCCCAAAGCAAAGCCTAGCAGGTATGGGAAAAAGGAGGAGCCCTCCTCCTGCCTTGGCTTCCAGGATGGGTTTTACGTGAAGGTGGAGAACAGCAGCAGGGAAGAAACGGCATGGGAACACAGCGGATGCCCCTGTCCTTCTGCTGCGCAACTCCATAACATAAGTCTTCTTAAATTAATTTGGCTTGCGGTGGTAGGACAACGCGACGTAAATCAAACTCCGTGACGTGTTAGCGTTGGGTAGTTTGTGGCAGGGGGGATCGCTGGCTGGACTATTGGCCAGCGTGCGGGCAATGGCACGATTTTTGCTGCTCACGTGACCCTGAGAGCCAATGGCTTTCAGGAGCTGCTGTTGGAGGGTGTCGTTCTGAGTAGGCATATATCAAATTCCAAATTCCTTTGTGTCAGAGCTCAGGAGAGACAATAATGTGTTTACAAATGATTGGGACTCACACAGTGAAGAGAAACCACGGCTGATGCCATATGTGTTTCACTGTGCTCAGAGCGAGCTGCCGAAAACCAGGTGGGGAATCCGACTCACAGATAGCTTAGAGATTTCCTTGCTTTTAAAAACTCGTTTCTAAACAAACGTCGAGCCACTCCTGCTTCTAATGACCACTGGCATTGACAGCTTCTGCCTGCTTTCTGAAGTGGAGGGGATGAAAAAAACAAAAAGCCTGAGCTTTCATACTGAAAGAACTAACAACGTGAATATTGACAAGGACTCCAAAGGCAAGGGTTCCTTGTACCGCTGGAAATCGGACAGCCAGCAAGAATGTCTGCTCTTAAAAGCATGCACACTTCTTGTGCATGGCTTCCCTGCAAACAGAACATCTGAGTCAACAGGTTTTCAGGACTGGAAACTCTGAGTGTTGTCTTAATTGTTTATACTGCTGCAGCAAACTTTTAAACAAAAATGCTTGGAGTTCCTTTGCATACTTTTCCTACCATATGCTGTACCAAACAAAACAATGACATTCTTTTAAAACCGTCTTGGCAACAGGAAAAATGCTTTGGCTAGACAGCATCATAAAAAGTTGCTGTTAGTTAGATAATAGAGTTATTGCAAGATACTGCTATTGATGCATGTATAACTATACTCACATATACTAACAGATATATGTGCACATATTCATATACATTGAATTAAAATGGGTTCTGGTCCTACTCATGTAGGAACAAGACAGTAAAGTACAACTTTAGAGCTGTTTCCTATAGACAGCTCATGCGAGTCTTAAGCGATTACTCAGTAAATATCTATATTCTGAGCTCTTACTGCATGAGAGTTAGGGAAAACAGTACTGTGAGTACTGTGAGAGGGTTCAAAACACAGCTTACCAAGGTTGCATTTTTTTGGCAGGAGCATTTTAGGAACAGAATTTTTTTTTCCCTGTATGCAGAAGTCTGCATTACAAGTTGGATCAGCTACAGCAACTTGTCTGGTTCTATTGAAGTCATCTGACAGTCCCTGCAACTCCTTATTGCCGAAGATGCTGTGTTAAATTAAAAAAGAAAAAAAAAACCACCAAACTACAAAAAAGCCCTCTCACTTCTAAAAGTTAAAGCTGCTTCATCTGATTTTATAACTTCCACTATCCCTTTTACATCAGAGGGTTGTTTCCCAAGTAGTTTGCAGCTCACTTTCTGCCTTGATAAACTCTCCAAAAGGCTTCAGCCCTTTTGCTTTCACCATCAGCTCTGCAATCCTGTACTTTACTGCAAGCACTCTGGCTTCACAGGCACAGTTCAGAGGACTCGGCTGCAGCCTGACTTTCTGCTCAAGATTGGTTAGAGAGCTTCCTCCCTGTGTGGCTGTCTGTGCTTAGCAAGTGTAATCTGTGGCCAAGACGAAGTTAGAAAAATCAAATTCCTTCAAAGTCCCGTCCCCTCCATCCCATTCCTCCTTCTCCCTTCCCCCAAGTTTCATCCCCCAACCTTGCAGAAAACCTTATTGCTGGGAAGAAGAAAAGAAGTTAATTGCAGTTCTGGCACAAAGAATATTTTACAGGTTTGTTTTGCAGGCACTCACCTGATTCCGCAAAAGTGATGATTTCTGAGGTTTGCTCCACAACTTCATTCATTTCGGCTCTTCTTCCAACATCATCCTCTATTTCCACATAACCATCCTCTCCCACCTTGCCCACGTGGAGTTTTTTGATGGCATTTAAAAGTGCTGCCTTGGGCACCGGCTGGGTGATATTAGGTCTGTCCCTCAAGTGCAACATGTTCAGTATGTGCTTCTTTACTGCTTCCACCATCTCAGGCTGTGAGCTGGGCACATCCTTGGAGAGCGTGGCGAGGGCACATGATGGACAGTCAGTGACTGAACTGTGCCCCTCGGATCCGGGGGTTGGGGAACTCCTCACTATAATCCAGCAAAGCACCAAAAAAAATCCTCTCTTCCAAAGCAAAGGCATCCTGGCAGCAAAAGTTGTTGTGATTCCCTTTTTAAAAGGCCCTGCTTTTCCTCCCCCTTCACGCACAGTTTTTTTTTTTGGGGGGGGGCTGGTTTGGTTGGTTTGTTTGGTTGGTTGGTTTTCCTTCTCTTCAGTAAATTCTCTGGAACGAGAACCAAAAGTTTTCTGTGAAGTTTTGTTTGCAGGTTCCCTCTCTGAATGCAATAAGTGCTGTAGATGTTTGTGGCTGTCAGGGAGAAGAGTTCTGACTCTGTCTCAGAGTAGGAGAGAGACACAGAGAGAAGGAGAGAGAGAGAGAGGACGGATTGGCCTAAAGTGAGTGAGTGAATGAGAGAGGGAGGGAGTTTTGTCTGTGAGTAAAGGCTATGATTAGGAAGGGGGAGGAACAGGCAGGCTGGCTTCCTTATGCTCATTGCTCCCCTAACGCACACCTCTCTTCAAATATCACTACTCGTGGTTTCTGCCCTCCCTCCTTTCTAAAACCTCTTTTAATTACTGTAAATTTACTCTGGTTTTCTTTTGTGATTTTCCCCCTCTCCGTCTGACCCTCCTGGCTCCCCCACGGCTGTCGTTTCCA
>NW_010239610.1:529-3190 GCF_000690775.1 Eurypyga helias | reverse complement strand
AGAAGTTGCCAGTGGGCTGCCAACTGTGCTGCTGCCCCGCGTGTGGCGCTGGGCCTCGTGCTCTGGCTCCTGCTACAGACGGGGGTGTTTTCATCAGGTGATGCAGGGTCCCGCTTCCTCAGGCAGATCCTTGCTCCTCTCGCACAGCTCCTCTGCCCCTGTATCTGCTTGCCTTGCGGAGCAAGGGGTGCCTGAGGCTGGGGGCTCGGCCTCACTTTGGGGAGGCTGGGAGAGGGTGAGAGCAGCTGAGGCTGCAGCCATCTGTGAGCAAAATGCATCCCCCGGGTGGTCCCTGAGCTCTCCCGGGGCTGAGGGTAACCAGCTCCGTGTCCCTGGGGTTTGGGGCAGTGCCGGGGGCCGGTGGCGGTTAGGCACCTGCAGCGCCCAGTTGCCCTCCTTTTGTGGGACCTGGCGAACGCCCCGGTTGGTTCTCTGACGCACGTGGGGAGGGCGTTTTTGCTCTTGCCGCTCCTTTCAGTCGAGAGTCGAAGTGGCTCCGGCTGGGGAGATCCAGGGCCAGAGCAAAATCCCTGTCCTGGGCTGTGGGTCTTTGTGCACAGGGTCCTGCAAGGGGCAAAGGATGTTCAGGGATTTGAATTCATGAGAGGTCAGTGGGGACTGGTTTAGGAGTTCCGCCTCGCATGGTGAATTACTCGTGGCAACCGGTACATGAGGGTCAGTGCCAGCACGCTGCAGGGTGGGACAGAGAGCTGCTCTGTGCTCTCGCACAGCCCCCAGCCACGGGACCCTTTGTGTAATTTTTACCAGTGATGAGTGTCCCTTCGCAGCCGGAGGTTGCGTAGCGCTGGGTGGCTTTCTCTACGCTGGCACGGCACCGGGATGTTGGCAGCCAGTTGAATTTCTGCCTGCCTGTGGTTTCCTTCTCTTGCTTGACTGCGCGGTGCAGGCAGGGGGCTGCTGCAATCCCCTCAGTGCTGCAGGGCCCCCGCAGCCCTGGGCCCTGCTCCTGGAAGGGGTGCAAGGAGCATCCCTCCGCTCGGACGCGGGATCAGAAATGCAGCCTGCTTCTGCCAGCTATCAGGGAGTTATCCTCTGGGTAACCTGGGCGGAGTTGGGGAGGCTTTCCTGAAGTGCTCTGAGGCAGTTGTGCCTCAGTTTCCCTACCAGGCTGGGGACCAGGAGCGATGCTGCCCTCTTACAAGGACTGAGATTATCCCTTGTCTTCTTTTCCAGTCAAAATGAGTCCCGGGATGTGTCTGGCTGCGCCGCCTGGTCAGAGATTTCCTTGCTGCTCTCTTTTCCTGTTGCTCACTGCAACGTGAGGCCCTGAGGGGCACAGCAGTCACTGCAGGACTGAAAACCGGGGTCTGCTCTGGCCACATTGTCCCCACTGTTCCTGGCTGCTGAGCTGTCAGTGCAGCCCTCACATGTCCCCCTGCCTCGCCAGCTGCCTGTGTCAGCTCGGGATGGCAGGCCCTCTGCTCACAGCCACGGGGCAAGTCGTTTATAGACTGCAATTCCCTCTTTTTCTCAAGGAGACACGTGCAGGGCAGTGCCAAAAGCATCTGATAATGCAAGACTAGTGTCACCTTTGGTAATCACTGGCTTTCTGGTGCCTCTCCCACTCCATGTGAGTTTGCCCTGCTAATCCCCAGGGATACAGAGATGGCCACAGCAGGGCTGGGGGGGACTGAGGGGAGCATCTGGGGCCTTTGTGTTTGACTGCACCTGCCCTATCCACCTCTGCCGCACACATTGGTTCTGCTGTCCCTTTTCTCCCGTCTGAACTCAACTTGGATCCTGGAGAGCACTTGATCATGACCTCTCGCTGTGTTTATGCAAGGACGAGCCCAGAAGAGGTGGCATCTGTGGCTACTTCCTCCTCGTCTGAACTAGTGGGCTTTTACTGTCTCCTGGAGTTCAAGTCTGATTTGCCCAGCCGGGATTTCGGGTCCCCTGTCCGTCCCCCCTTGAACTTCTCCTGTTTCTCTGCTGGGTTAGAAAGGCACTTGCCTACAGAGGTTCTCTGGGGCCGGAAAAGTGACACCATCAGGTCACTCCTTCGCCCTCCCTTTGCATCAGTTCCGGATCTTGAACTCTTTGAACACCCTTTACACAAACTGCTTGTGCTGAGCTGCCGTTTTGAGCGGTTTGTTGAAATATCCTCGATTCCAGAGAGAATGGAAAGTGTTTCATCAGCATCCGGTAGCAAGTCCCACGCGCAGCCACTCAGCGGGGAACTGAGCGCTTGGCCAGGCGCTTCTGCCGCCAAGAGGAAACGCTTTCGCCATCTCCAGCAGCAGTCACCTTCGCAGGGGCGAGGTTTGCTGTGGTTCCTGCCGGATGCTGAAGCCAATGCCCACAGATGATCACGCTGCCGCTCGTCATTGCCGTGATCTCCGTGTCTGCTGCTTCCTGGGTGTGTGGTATCCCTTGCCCCAGCCTGGCGCTTCTTGTTTTCCGTGGCTGCTCTCTCGCCTCTCCCCCTCCTGTTCTCTCTGCTTGGGCAGGCAAAGGGGTTCCCACCAGCCAGCGTTGCCCCCCAACTGCTCA
Organism: Eurypyga helias; assembly: GCF_000690775.1. Taxonomy (NCBI): domain Eukaryota; kingdom Metazoa; phylum Chordata; class Aves; order Eurypygiformes; family Eurypygidae; genus Eurypyga; species Eurypyga helias. The sequence goes on along the minus strand of NW_010239610.1, from coordinate 676 downwards.
TCCCCGTCTGTGGGCCCCGTGACTTGGTTCTCCGGCCCGAGCCAAGCTCAGCCCTGGCTCGGGGCTGCTCTCCCCAGAAGTATCCCACCCTGGGGGGGGCTCAGCACCTTGCGCCCGGAGTCGTCCCAGGGAGCGGCTGCTGGCGGC
>NW_010239610.1:0-483 GCF_000690775.1 Eurypyga helias | reverse complement strand
TCCCCCAGCCAGTGCTGCTTCCACACGGCAAAGCCGGCTGGGGGCCGGGAGCGGTGCCAGAATGGGGGGTTGGAGAGCGGAGGTCTGGGGCAGGTCTTTGCAGGAGGCGGGGGGTTTACAGGCAGAGGTTTGTGAAAACAAAAGGTGTCTGGTGCCTGGCGGTGGACTTGGGATTCCTGCGGCCACAGGGGATGCCTTGAAGTGTGGAGAAAGCTCTGAGTGACTCTGCAATGGCATTAACAGGAAACTCCTGCAAATCTTCAGTCTGCTGAGGAACTGAGCCTTTTCCTTCTGCTTCTGGGTATCCAGGGACATGTGACAAGCGGGAGCACCCACAGCAGGTACCACCTCTCCTCCAGGCCCTTCCCAGGTGCCCCAGATGAAGACCCTGGTCCCCCAGATGAAGACCCTGGTCACCATTAATTCCAAAGGCTGGATGAGCTGGAAGCCGTGGGCACAGAGCGGCTTGACCAGGAACAGCTG
>NW_010239609.1:44151-49154 GCF_000690775.1 Eurypyga helias | reverse complement strand
TTTTTCCAGTCAAGTCCTGATCCGGAGCAGGGTCCTTCGGGAAAATGGAAAATACATTCCCAAGCAGGTAGGGCGGTGGGTGAACGGCTTTGTGCTTTACCGAGAGGGTTGGTGGGAGGCGGGCAGGGAGCGAGAAGCCGTGTTCCGGAGCGCCGCGCTGGGATACCGGGCGGTTTGTGCTCGGGTGCCGCGGGGCTCAGACCGCCCGGCTGGGGCTCCCCCAGCCCACAGTGCGGTCTGCAAGTAGTGTAGATGCTTAGGAAACCTGCGCACAGGCCCGCTGTTTGTCTCCTTTTTCCTGACTTCAATGTTACTTTCCACTACTTGGTGATTTATTTCACCACATGCTCAAATGAACTCTGCATCCATGTCAGCCAAGAAAAACACAGGGATTTAATAAAAGCTCGGGATGACAGGGAGCTGGGGAATGTCAGCTGTAATGTTTGCTGAACTAAAAATCAGTCACTCCTCTTGACTCAGTTGCTGCCAAAGATGTATATTGTAAAATCCAGAAGTCAGCTGAAGAGAATGAAAATAAATGCCGGATATACTGATATCAGTACTGAGCCAGAAAGAAGTTTGCACAAAGCTCTGAAAGACGTTTAATTAATATGGATCCTTCCTCAGAGAATTCTTAGAATTGTTTTAAGAGTTTTAGACAGCCAGAAAGCTCATACTGTGGATCCTGAGAAGCAGAAAATTGAGGAGCTTTAGAACATGCAGACAATGAAATATCTCTCCAAGAAAGAAGGATGTGTTATGAAAGAGCTCGTAAGATGTGCGCATGTCTGAGCAAGAAGTAACGCTTCTGTCCTTTCATTTCTTATGGTGTTGGCATTGGCTCTTTTTGGTTTCAGTCCTTCCTGACCCGGAAATATTTTTTTAATAACCCAGAGGATGGATTTTTTAAGAAAACGAAAAGAAAGGTAGTGCCTCCTTCACCAATGACAGGTATGCTAAGGTACCATAAATATAGCCGGGCAGAAAAACTGTCACTTTCTGCCAAGGTAGCAAGGGGAATCAACTTCCCAAAGAGTTCAGTGAACGTGAGGGAGGGGGTGGGACTGCGCAGCTGGGTGTTGGGGAGGAAGGGGGAGCGAGATCCCTCTCTTTGGTTAGCAGCATGTTGGGTCACTTCGTTTTGCCTGACTTCAACCTCCAGCTGCCTGCAGCGTCTCACCAGACCATGACCTGTTGCCAGAAAGGCAAGTCCTGCTCTCACTCGGGTCCTTTGGTCAGGTTTTTGCACCAGCTCCTGCAGGATCTTCTCTAAACAGGCTTAAATTAAAGTGGCCAAAGACCTGAGCAGCAAAATAGCTGGATAGTTTGTTGGCCCCTTTCTAGCTAAGTCAGCTCGCAGAGGGGTCAGGCAAGGTCAGCGATCTGGAGCAAGGGATGGGGTCAGACACAGGCAAAGCAGCTGGGATCAGACGCAGTAGAGAAGACAAGACCCTTTTGGCAGTAGCAGCAGCTGCCACAGTGTCTGCTGTTCTCATGTCATGGAGTCTTTTACAGCAGTGGGAAATAATAGATGTGGGATAGTGAGACAGGACTGTTCTCTTAATTAAAATAGCTGACGTTGGTGAAGTGATCTGTTTCCCTTGATTGTGATACGCTGCTGCTTCACACCCAACCTCTGAATTGCAGATCCCACCATGCTGACAGATATGATGAAAGGGAATGTAACCAATGTGCTGCCTATGATCCTCATCGGTGGGTGGATCAACATGACATTTTCGGGATTTGTCACAAGTAAGTGTCTGGGATAACACGGGTCTGGCTGCGTTTCCAGTCGGGGTCTGGGCTGCATAGAATCATAGACTCACGGAATGGTTTGGGCTGGAAGGGACCTTAAAGCCCACCCAGTTCCAACCCCCCTGCCATGGGCAGGGACACCTTCCACTAGACCAGGTTGCTCCAAGCCTCATCCCGCCTGGCCTTGAAGACAGCCAGGGAGGGGGCATCCACAACATCTCATCCACAGCATGAGAGACTTGCTCCTCTACCCGACCTCAGTCACTTGGAAGCAGCATGCATTTGGCTCGTGGCACTGCTGCTGTTCCCTCCATGAACCGCGTTGATTCAGACGCAGCAAAACAGCTTTGGTTTTGTTTTCATCCTGCAGCAAAGGTCCCGTTTCCTCTGACGCTGCGCTTCAAACCGATGTTGCAGCAGGGAATTGAGCTGCTCACTCTGGACGCGTCCTGGTAAGCCTGTCCCCTCAGCACACGAGGCCGAGCGTTCGCTTGGAAAGTTCGGAATGTGTGACTAACCCTTGAGTGGTCTGTGGTGCTTCTGTAACAAGATCACAAGCCAGCTCTGAACTGAAATCAACCATGTGTTTTCCGATTTATCAGGGTGAGCTCTGCTTCCTGGTACTTCCTGAATGTGTTTGGACTCAGAAGCATTTATACTCTCATTCTGGGCCAAGATAATGGTAAGAGACTGTCGCTTCTGTGAAAGTGCTGGTTTCTCCTTCCGTGGGATGACTTCTGAGGGAGGACTGGGGAAGGATTTCTCAATTTCCAGCCAAAAAAGCTCTCCAAAACCTCTCTCGCTTCTGTGAGGTTACTCTCCACCAGCTGGGTTTGACAAGTCCCCAAATCTGCATCATCCATTGGCTACCTGCTCGTAAACTTCCATGGTCATTACCCCATGCTTTCCTTCTCATCAGAGTGGTGTGCAGGAATTTTGCTCTCGAGCTTGCTTTTATTTCTAGCAAGGAGCAGTTTGAAGGAAAGCTGCAGGCGTTTGTTAACGCTGGACACGGGGCAGGACAGATGCTGTTTCTGGGGTTGTTGGGAAGGTAGAAAGTTGTGTTTTCTGATGTACATTTAGCTGTAGGGGGTGGGAACGAGACACCTTTGGGAACTGTCTGGCACGTTAGGACTGCGTTCCGGTTAGCAGCCAGAAGCCAGCCTGGTGGCCCTGTGCCCCGAGAAAGGCCATTCAGACAGGATGCAAATGAACCTCTCGTTTCTCTTTTGTAGCTGCCGATCAGTCTAGGGTGATGCAGGAACAAATGACAGGGGCAGCAATGGCCATGCCAGCAGACACTAACAAAGCATTTAAGGTACAGTATTCCCACCTGCGCTCCTGTTCGCTGTGAATTATCCAGAGTGCGGGCTGTATGTGTCCCTGCATCAGCTAAGGGAATTGCCCTGGATTCCTGTTCCTAAAGTTAGAGCTGACAGCATATGAAGGATGTGAAAGTTGCCCTGGGTCTGGCAGAGCTCTAATCCCCTGAAGCAGGCCTGATGAGTTAGTGTTCCAACTAATGTTCAAGTTAGTTGGCCAACTAATAGCTAGTTAAGCATAAAACTGATTCCTGAGGGTTGATGCGTTGCCAGGTTTGTAGTAGAACTTGGGGTTTGTTGCAGTTTTGAGGTAGACGCTGCTTTGTGGAGTTCTTCACTACTTTAATACTGAGTCGCTTTTCCTTTCTCTGGGTTATTGATGCAGACGGAGTGGGAAGCTTTGGAATTGACTGATCATCAGTGGGCTTTAGAGGATGTGGAAGAAGAGCTCATGGCAAAAGACCTCCATTTTGAAGGCATGTTTAAGGAGGAACTTCAGACCTCCATCTTCTGAACCGGAGACGACGCTTTGGTCTCTTCTTGTAAAATCACCTGAAAATAGATCTGTTACTTAACTATATATTGTATTTTAGCCAGGCCGAGAATAAAGAAAAGCACCCTGTTCCAAAGTGCAGTTACCTAACTCTGGTTTGAGCCCCAGGACCATGTGTGTTGTTTGAGCTGAAGGCTCTCCCTGTGGGTTTCTGGCTGGAGTTCTGGTTCTCTTCCTGGGAAGCGTATGCTGGAGGAAAGACCTAAAACTTCTAGTTGTAACACACAAAGAGCAAGCTTCCTGGAGTTAAGGAGCTTAAAGCTTCAGGAGACCTGAGAAGGTGGAAGCAGTGCCCCCGTTTCTAGTGTTAAACGCAGGGCTGGTTGTCCTTGAGCGATGCAGATGGCAGCAGCGTGCCAGCACTGCCTTGGGAACAAAGCATCTAACCCATCCACAGGGGCCAGTGCCCGAGGCAGTTTGTGACAGCAGGGCTTGTCCTTCCTCTTTATACTCTTCCTATAAAAGAAATAATTGGGGTTTGAACATTTCTTGGGGGGAAAAAAAACCCCACACTAAAACCCAAAAGCAAGAGGGAGGTGCTCCACGCCCACCCCGGGCAGAGCAGGGGCCAGCTCACCACCTTGTATCCAGGCCTGTGCCCAGGCAGCAGGATGTGCCACCTAGCAAGGGGGCCTGGCCGTTCACTGTAGTGCCCGGTCCGTTTCTTACTGTGCTGACTGAGGAAAAGAAATACTCTGCTTTAAGCCTCCTGCCTGACCCCCTCGTGCACTGTAGGGAACAGGGAGCAGCTGTCCTGGCTTGTCCTTCTGCAGGAGATCTCGCTTCCCCAGGGAGAAGAGTCCTCGCCTGGGAAAATGCTTCTTAGAAGCAATGCCATACTCTGGCTGTTACTTTTTCCCCTCTTTATTCCGAGCCCTTCGTTTCAGGGTGAAATCGCACACGCTCTTGGAAGCAGGAGCCAAGCCAGGACTGAGACACAGCCCGTTTCCCGGAAGGCCAGGACCCTCCGAGACCTGCAGAGGAATGACAAGGAAGCCGTAGCCGAGGCTGCCCAGTGCCACAGAGAGGCAAGGGCGGGCTTTGCTACAGCAGCAGGTACCCGCAACAGCGCCGCAGGGAAAGGGCAGCCCTGGGGCGACCACGAACGCGCCGCTGTACAGAGCAGTGCAGGCTACGGGTGCTTTTCTCCCAAATCCCCCAGCAGAGCAGGGCTTGGCTCCGCAGGAGCTCCCGGAGCACCAGGCGCCCCACAGGAGCGGCCTCCGGCCACAGAACGGAAGCTGAAAACACAAACACAACCCAGTTTCAGTGCAAACCACTCTTTAATATTCCTCTTTGTACAAGAGAGCCAGCCACTTACAAAGTGCTAGTCTACACAACCGGTCTGGTGTTACAGCACGCACACGCCAGCC
>NW_010239609.1:39823-44116 GCF_000690775.1 Eurypyga helias | reverse complement strand
GCTCTTCCTGCGGCACGGCAGAGTCCACTCAGCATCGCAGGCTTAGCCCCGCTGATGCGTTTCTGTGTCAGCACAGGCCGGGAGGCGAGGAAGAGAACAAAGGCTGTTTCTGATTGGTTTGTCTTTTAAAAAGGTCTTTTGCTCCCCTCTCTTACCCATTTTGCAATGCCCATGTGATTCCTTTCAGGGTAAAATGAACAAAAAAAATGCTGATCAGAGTAATTCAGTGCAGCGCTACAGCTGAAAATTGCTTTTCGGATATTCCCCTCAGTAACAAGGAAAAAAAAAAACCACCAACCCAGAAATCAAATACTAAGAGTTGTAAAAATCCCAAACAACCCCAAAACCAGCCCAGCGGAAGCAATTAAGCAATTCTGATCTCAAAATTCAAACTTCCAATGCTTTAAAAGCAAAATTCCGCAGGAGAGGGTGGCACCACCAGCGTGCCAGCTCGAGGCAGTCCTCCCTCCTCTGTGCGCCCTGGCTAAGGGCCGCACAGCCCTGCCCTCCTTCCCACTGCTCGGGGCAGAAGGCAGCCAGCAGCTGCCTGCGCTTCTGCTCGCCCGCAGCACCGCAGAGGTGGGCACAGGGTGGGCACCGGGAGCTGAGCTGGCGTATCTGGAGGTAAAAGGATGGCCACCACGCTGACCCCTCAGAAGAGGTGGTTGCGGTCAGGAGCGATGCACAGAGGACCAAGCAGCTGCAAGCACGCATTTCAGGGGAAAAGGAAAAAAGCAGGGCAGTTGCCTGTCTCAGCCTTTTGTTCTGCCAACACCCTTAGCTCCAAGAAGGAAAAACCCTCCTGTTTGGTTCAGCACCTTGAGCTAGATCTTTCCCTGAAAACCACAGGCTAAGGCTCTAGATTCTTCCCATTTTCCACAAGACAACTATCTCCACTGAGGACTGACCCGATCTAGTGCGCAGGAGCCCTCATTCAAGAAGAAGCTGGACTCGAGTCCTACAAGTAACAGCCAGTAAAGGAGGACAGAGGGAGAAGCATTTGCCAGTTGCACGGAAAGGATGGAGCAGAACCAAGGCAAAGAGAGACCTCGGGCAGGGCCATCACACCTGCAGCCCCGCAGGATACAATGCGCTGCGGGATCTCAAGGGAGGAGGGGAGAGGCTGGAAGAGCAGTCCAAAACCTGAAAGTCGCAAGAGAAAGAGCCGAAAACTCAGAGAATGCATTGCACTGGGCTGTCATCCTTGCAGGTGACTGCTCTGGGGATGCAGCGCTGAGCTTTGCCAGAGGAAAAGCTCCAAGGAGACGGAACTGAGCAAAACCGATAAACGTTGCCACCGCACAAGCCACAGGAGAAATGGTGGAGGCAGCAAAGTGCTTACGGAGCAGCCTGGAAGCGAGGAGATGGAGGGAGAGGACAATCGCCAAGCATACGGATGACGTTCTGTGCAGAAGAGCGGGAGCCAGACCAGCCGTGCCCTGCATCGCTGCGCAGCTCAGCCCACGTGTGTGCCATACCATAGGCCGGATCGTTTCCGGTGGTTTCCTACGTTAGAGTTCAGTGTTCACACGAAAAAGGCCAAGTCAAAACTGCCCGGAAGAGCCTCCTCAAACGCATCAGCAAAAGGACACAAAGGGAAACGTCTGCTGCTCAGCAAGGGGACCAAGGTACAATGGCAGAGACTGCAGAGAGGCCAGATGCACAACGATTTGAGCTGAGCTTCCAGAGGGGGTGCAGCAAGCCTCCCCGAGAGGCAGGACCTGGCAGCAACAGCAGAGCTGGCAGGGAGCCCCCACACCGACTCACAGAACCACACCAGCCGCACTCCTCCACGGGCCCCTGCAAGGTTTGGCGGTGACCCGGCCTCCAGGCCCAGGCTGTACTCTGCCAGCCCCCAGCCCAGGATGCACAGCCCCAGTCCTGCTCAGCCCCGACCCCTGCCTCTAGCCACACAGCTCAGCCAGATTTTAAAAAGGACTTTATTGAAGCTCCAATATATATTATTTTTGGCCTCTAAATACCCAAGTGTCAGCACCTATTCCTGGCTCTCCAGTGCTATTCTGCAACCCCGAGCACTGACTCTCTCAGTGCTAGATTTTCTGCTCGACTCCTACGGAAGGAAGGAAAATTTTCCGCTGCCTCAGGCATGGCTTTAGAAGAGCAACCGCTAACGTGGTGGCCGAGAGCTGGAGGTGATGCTTAGTTGGTATCCATGCCGTCACACTCTTCCTGGGGAGGAGATGGGGCAGTATGTTCCTCACTGTTTCGGCGCTGATAAAACAGCACATACGCAGCTTTTGTCTACCGAACAAAGAAGAAAACCATCTGAAACCGCCTGCACGGCTCGGCTGGAAACGCAACACCCGAAGCAGGGAACCATGCTAGCGCACAAACTCAGGTTAGCCTCAGGCCGAACACTCACCACTATTTGGTCTTCTGAAGCCACTGATACGCTGCTGTCATCGAAGTAGTACCACTTGTCATTCTCCTTGTTCTTGGCATAGGCAGTGTCTGTCAGGAGAAGGAACGGCAGCTCAGTATGCCAGGGAGGGCTGGGAGGTAACACCACGCCAGCTGCGCCGCACCAGCGATGCTCACAACCCAAACTGAGCGCGCGCCAGAGTCCAGGAGCTCGCTTTGACGTCAACTACCTCGAGCCTAGCTCACCAACACACACCTTCCACAACGTGCCAGCTGATCCAGCTAGTCTAGACCTGTGTCCCACATACCTGGTTATCCCGATGGCGGAGATACAAGGGTGAGGAAGCTTCCAGTTCTGCTCACCCCCCGAGCCAGAGCTCTCCCAAACACACAGTTTAAGACTCTGCATCTTCACATTTTTCACAGGAAAGAGTAGTTTTCTGTTGACATTGGATCTAATGCTTGCAAGAGTCCTCACTCCAGAAAGAAGCTGGACTGAAATATTGCCAAGACTTCTGCGACCACGATCTCCAACCTCAAAACACACCCCTTCAGCTCACGCTACGATGACATCCCCTGTGAGCTAAGCACATGCACTGCCCAATGGGAGTTCATCATCCTTTCCTAGTAAAACGCTTTTGTGTGGTTCCAGAAGTGCCGCCTACGGCACGGATCTGCACGGACACCAGATACAGGGAACTCCACCTACAGACGCATTCCATCTATGCTGCAACAAAACCAGTGACGAAAAATACAGGCTTGCCATGTATCAGACTGTCACAAATGACAAAGGGTTTTTCCTCCTAACAGCATGACATTTTCCCTGCTACGAGCCCTGGTCAGTCAAAGGTGGAGACACTCTAGTGCCAGCCGTGCAACCAAGAGGTCCCAAGAACTCTATGTTTGTTGGTGGCTTGTATTAGAAAGTCTGGAACAAAGGACAAGGAAAGGAAAAAAAGCGTTTTAAATTGCTATTGCAGCAAACAGAATTTGGGACAGGAAATGCAGAAAGGCATCAGATCCAGTTCCACCACAAGGTACACCCTCTGCTCCATCTGCCTGGCCTGCCGGCGACTGCTGCTTGTCAGACCTTGTCTCACCCCCGCGCAGGGAACCTGGCAAGCTCCCGCTTGGCTGCTGGCAATCTCTGCTCCGCAGCTGCAATGCTGTGCCTACGCAGGACAAGCAGCTGCACTTTCGCATGCTGCAGGACAAGACGCTTTCTTGGAGCTGAACTGACAGCTTATGTTGAAGAGTCCCCCCAGCACCCTAGCAGGAGGGACATTACCTTCCAATGATCCTCGCCTGCATAAGGAACACAGCTCAGTTTTGGACTAGACACCCTTGGTGAGGGCTGCTGCAGGACTCCAACACACAGAGCCCTCCCGTGACCCCGTACTTCCCTGCGCGCGTAGCAGTTACTCACAGTGGCCGACTCCCATGGCTCCATAGTGATTGGAAACTGCAATGAGGTCATACACGTATGAGCCTGCTCTTGGGTCACAGACAAACTCGGACATGTTTAAACCCCTGAAAGGAAGTCCAAAAGCATCAGTACATCAGCAATCAGCACTTTCTAAAGCAGTGCGTGACACCAGTGAAGCCCTGCAGGCAGCAGCACCGGCGGCGAAGCGCCACACTGCTGCTCAACAGCCAGATGTTTCAAGTAAAGAGCAGACACGTTACCACTCCCACACAGGGCAGGTTCTATTAAACACATCAGGCACTGCCAAAGGCTTTAGAGGGAGGTGCTGAGTAAAAGGCAGTTCAGAATAGGCACGAAAAGGAAGATGGGAGCAGCACAGAATACACTCCATCCTGCAGCAGGATGCTAACAAGCAGAGGCCTGAGGCAGGCTTTCATGTTTAGTGCTGAGGATTGCACAAGTGCAGCTCTGCCCAACAAATCTGC